>NW_008359214.1:3099477-3104359 GCF_000622305.1 Nannospalax galili
TATACATATATATATATAATGTTTATGTTAATTAGAAATTGTCAGCCATTTGCCCAATCATAAGTTATTTAGTGAAAAATGAAAATGATTTTGCAAATTTCATTAATACTATGTTCCCCCTACAAAAGGCCAAATTTGCAAACCAGTTTAAAAAGCACCTATAAAGGATAAGACAAAAATAATATACACGTAATCTTAAAAACTCTAAGGTCATAGCTTAGTCAACTAGTTTAAGGAACAAAATATATATCTAGACAGTCCTATGTAATACAAGTTGTGAAATTATTCAGTAGGATAGAATGAACAAACCTAACTGTAGGTTAATTAAAAGTACCAGACTGGTGGAAGTAACCTTATTGGATGTTTAACAGCCATAGTTTGAGGCCTATACTAATATGGTCAGAGGGACTTAAAGGAAAGTTTTGGCCCCTTTCCCTCCAAGGTCGACTAAGTTCCAGGGGATTATGGAACATCTCTCATAGTGTCCTATAACTGTGCAGGGTCATCTGTCCTCTTGTTCAGGGAGGCCATGGAGACCCCACCAGATGGACTTGAACCAGTGTCCAGTCTACAAAGACGAGGGTCAACACAGAGGAAACATTTCCTCCATGTTCCCAAGTGAAGCCAGCCATGGTCGAGCAGGACCTTTGACTTATCTTCACACAGATGGAACTGGTAAAAGAAAGGAACCACAGTCTTGTCCTGAGCCCATGTGACCCATAAGGAACAGATCCTCAAACAACCTTAAGCATAAATATAAATTGATTTATTTGGGTTAAATGTATGGTCTTAAATATACAAAAGGAAAGTATAACCAAAGAGTAAAGTGATCAGTGTATGTCTTTTTAACAGTTCAAGGGATTACACATCTCAGACATTAGGCTTAAGTCCATATAAAAAGTTATTTAGACAATTATTTCTCATTAATGATTTTATCCCTAACCAGAAAGTGCTCTCAGATGTTAGACTTCAAATCTTGGTCTGCAGTACTGTAATACCTACCTGTAGCTAAGGGAGACAATATGCTATTGTTCTAAAATGATGACCAAATTTGTTTTCTCTCCCTATCTAGAATCCTTTGAGAGGGAACTGATACTGATTCTAACCACTCCAACAGCTATCAAAATGCCTGAAAGCACATCCCCAGTCCATGACTCTTGAGTTCAGCCTTGGCAGACAAAAGAAAAATGAGGAGGAACCCAATAGAGGAATGCTTTTCAAAGCTCTCATCAAGAAAATACAATGGACTCTCATATGAACATTTGAAAATTCCATTCTGACTTTTTTCTAGCTCCCTGTCTAGAACTCATAATGCTAATAACTCATGCCTTTACTTCTTTTTCATTTCTCCTACTCACCAGTCAAGGACTTTCTTTTCCCCCTGCAGATAAGAGTTATGCAATTTGGGAGTCTTTTAGATAGACCCATTGAAGGGGCACCCCAATTGTCTCACCCTGTATGCCTGTTCAGCATGGAAGAAGCCAGAGCGTTCTGCATCCCGATTCCCTATCCACAAGCTGAGTAACCTCTTCAGAGGATGGTGTGATAAGAATAGGAGATATGAATTGTCTAGGCAGTTAGTGTAAAAAGACCCCAAAGACATTGGGCGTGGTAGCACACACTTTTAATTACAGCACTTGGGAGGTTGGGAGGGAGAGGCAGGCAGATTTCTGTGAGTTCAAGGCCAACCTGGTTTATATAGTGAGTTCCAGGACAGCTGGGGCTACAGGGAGACCCTGTCTCAAAAAGATGAAAAAAAAAAAAGAAAAGTAATAATTTTCTTGGCTAAAAGTCAAAATGTCTTTGGGCCTCTTACAACATATTCTGTTCCAATGGCCAAAAGATTTTAGGGTTACCTCTTCAGGGGGCGGGAATGTTAGAGTAGCCAAAACCCATTTACAAAAAAGAAGAAAGAGTACATGAAGTTATCAGAAAAAAAGTGATGGGGAGATATGGGATGAGTTGGAGGGGAGTAAGTGGGCATGGATTTGATCAAAACACCTTATATGCTTATATGCCTGTATGAAATTCTCAACAAATTATTTAAAAATAAACAAACAACCCATCAAGGATGTACATGAACACTGCACACATGCATGCACACATATACACACACAGTTTAATAAAGTTGTGGCATCTATTCAGATTATAAATAACAATAAAATGTTTACAAACTGTGTTTTTTTTAGAAGGCTTCCAGGTTATTTCCTGCACATAAGTATGTTCTGTCTTCTACAGTATGATTTTATCTATTAGTTCTGGGAGATAACCAAACGTTTTGGCAATATCCCCTGTTATTTTCAGAGCTCCTGGACCACCTTCACCAACCACTCTAAAGGCTATTTCTTCTGTCTGGCACTGTATTCCCTGCCAAGCAGCTCCCAGGTGTACATATTCATTAATGTTCAGACACTGCATGTGCATTTCTCATAGGGTTTTGAGGGCAACCCTTTTCCCTTTAGGTTTCTTAGCCCACCAAGATTCATTCATCTCTACTATTTTTTCCTCCCATATGGCCTCCCTCCTCCCTTCCTCCCTAGTCACAGTGCTTCCATTATCCTACCTTCCCACCAATACAACTCACCTCCTGCCATCCTCCCTCTTCTGACTTCCCTCTCTCCCCCATACCATGGCCCCTTAGATGTCCCTCCCTCCTTTGCCCCCTGCCGAATCTTCCCCTCATTTCCCACCTCCTCCCTGGTAATGTCTGTTCCCTACTAACCCCCTTTCAGATTCTTTCTTTTCCTTTACCTCCACATATGCTCTCTCTTTTCCTGGTTTCTGGTATTATATCAAAATACATATACTCATATATAAGGGATTGTTGCTACAATCCACAAATGAGGGAGAATATGCATCACTTGCTTTTCTGTGTTTGTGTCATTTCACTTAGCATAACACTCTCTAGCTCCATCCACTTACCTGCAAATTTCATAGTCTCATCTTTTCTTAGAGCTGAGTAGAACTCCATTGTGTAGATGTACCACATTTTTATTAACCATTTGTCAGTTGAAGGACATTTAGATTGTTTCCATTTCTTAGCTATTGTGAAGAGAGCAGCAACAAACATGGATGTACAGGTGTCTTTACACTCTTATAAGTCCTTTGGGTATATGCTAAGGAGTAGTATCACTGGATCGTATGGTGGGTACATTTTTAGATTTTTGAGGGTTCTCCACACTGCTTTCCATAGTGGTTGCATTAGTTTGCTTTCCTATCACCAACTAATGAGCATTTCTCTTTCCCCACATCCTCTCCAGCATTTGGAGTCTTTTGTTCTCTTGGTCTGAGCCAGTCTGACTGGAGAAAGATGGATTCTTAAAGTGGTTTTTATCTATGTTTCTTTAATTATTAAGGATGCTGAGCACTTTTTAAGGTGCTTCTTAGCCATTTTTATTTCTTTGTTTGAGAACTCTCTGTTTAGGTCTATCACCCATCTTTTCATTGGGTCATTTTTTTTCTTCTTCCATTCTTTTTTCAGTTCTTTGTATATTCTGGATATTAATCTTCTGTTAGGTATGTAGCTGGTGAAGATTTTCTCCCACTCAGTGGGTTTCCTCTTCGCTTCCTTTGTTGTTTCTTTTGCTGTACAGAAGTTTTGTAATTTAATGAGGTCCTACTGACTGTTGACTTTAGTGCCTGAGAAGCTGGTATCCGATTTAGAAGGTCCTTTCCTATGCCTATGTCTTGGAGCATGCTGCCTATGTTTTCTTCTAGCAGTTTCTGAGTTTCAGGTTTTATATTGAGGTCTTTCATGCATTTAGAGTTAATTTTTGTGCAGGGTAAAAGATAAAGTTCAAGTTTCATTCTTCTGCAGGTGAACACCCAATTTTGCCAGCACCTTTTGTTGGAGCTGCTATCTTTCCGCTATTGTATATTTTTAGCACCTTTTTTGAATAGTAGATGGCTGAAATTATATGAACTGATCTTTTCATCTTCTATTGTGTTCCATTAAACTTTGTGTCTATTTTTGTGCCAGTACCATGCTGTTTTATGATTACAGCTGTATAATATAATCAGAGATCTGGTATGTTGATCCCCCAGCATTGTTCTTTTTGCCCAAGGTAGTTTTGGCTAACCAGAGTCTTTGTTGATACCATATGAATTTTGAGATGATTGTTTTCAAGTTCTGTGAAGAATGTTGTTGGTATTTTTAATGGGATTGCATTGAATCTATAAATGCTTTTGATAAGATGGTCATTTTCACAATATAGATTCTACCAATCCATGAGCATGGGAGGTCTTTTCATGTCTCAAAGTGTCTTCCTCTATTTCTTTCTTTAGAGTTTTGAAGTTTTCATTGTAGTACTCTTTAATGACTTTGGTTAGGTATATTCCTAAATATTTTAATTATTTTTGAAGCTATTGAGAATGGGAGCATTTCCCTGAGTGCTTTTTCTGACTGTGTTTTGTTGATATATAGAAAGGATACTGATTTTTGTAAGTTCATGTCTCAAAGTGTCTTCCTCTATTTCTTTCTTTAGAGTTTTGAAGTTTTCATTGTAGTACTCTTTAATGACTTTGGTTAGGTATATTCCTAAATATTTTAATTATTTTTGAAGCTATTGAGAATGGGAGCATTTCCCTGAGTGCTTTTTCTGACTGTGTTTTGTTGATATATAGAAAGGATACTGATTTTTGTAAGTTGTAATTGTAAACCGCCACTTTACTGAAAGTATTAATCATTCCTAATAGTTTTGTAGTGCAATTTTTTTTTAATTTTCAAATTTTGTTTTCAAGTTTTTTTTGTTTTTTAGAAGCATTTCATTACAGCTTTAACATATTCAGTAATACATTCCAGAGCAAGGATACATCTCTTTCAAAGGTGGCTGTAAATTTTTAGGTTCACAGTTGAATTAATACACTCATATATCATATAATA
>NW_008359214.1:3104658-3105160 GCF_000622305.1 Nannospalax galili
ACATTTCTAATCTCTAGATACATAACTATCACTGGTCACAGTCGCCCACCTTCTGAGCTCCTCGGCATCTGAGCATGAATACAAACTCATCAGATAGACAGCCTTCCTCTCCCACTAGAGCCTCCATACTCTGCCATCCCTGCCACTGTGCTGTCAGCACCCCCATCCATTCCTCCTTATCTGCCCTTCTTGTAAATCTAGTAAGCCAGAGGTCCGTGATCCAGGAGGATCAGCTGTTCCTCATCTACGGCAATCTATTGTCAATATTCCTTTGGATAGAATTGGGGTCTGCTGTTCATTTTTTCCAGTAGTATCTTGGAACTGTCTGGAAGAGCCTTTATCCATCCTGTCCAACAACTCGACTGAAGGTATCGCCTGTCTGGCTTTGCTGTTTGTCAAGTAGCTTTTAGTTATATATGTATGCTCTTATGAAATTATATTGGCCCCTTTAATCTTTGGTTATACTTCCCTTTTGGGTGTTTAAGGACATACAATTGGACCA
>NW_008359214.1:3108142-3109332 GCF_000622305.1 Nannospalax galili
AAGTCCCCTACTATTAATGAGTTGGGGTTAATTTGGGTCTTAAAGTCCTGTAGTATTGTTTTAATGAAGTTGGTTGAACCAGAGTTTGGTGAACATATGTTTATGATTGCAATGTATTCCTGATTTATTGCTCCTTTGATCAGAATGAATCATGTCTCCCTGTTTGTCTCTGGCCTGTTAACCTATCTAATGGAGATAGTGGGGCATTGAAGTCCCCTACTATTAATGAGTTGGGGTTAATTTGGGTCTTAAAGTCCTGTAGTATTGTTTTAATGAAGTTGGTTGAACCAGAGTTTGGTGAACATATGTTTATGATTGCAATATATTCCTGATTTATTGCTCCTTTGATCAGAATGAAGTGGCCTTTTTTATCTCTTCTCATTAGTTTGAGTTTAAAAGTCTATTTTGTCAGATATTAGAATAGCTCTGCCTGCTTTTTTCTTAGTACCATTTGCTTGGTATATTTTTTTACCATCCTTTCACTTTAAGATAGTGTCTGTCTTTGAAATTGAGATGAGTTTCTTGCAGACATCAAAAAGATCGGTTTTGTTTCTTAATCCATTCATCTAATCTGCTTCTTTTGACTGGGGAGTTCAGTCTGTTAATGTTTAAAGTTATTAATGAAACGGTTTTGTTTCTTAATCCATTCATCTAATCTGCTTCTTTTGACTGGGGAGTTCAGTCTGTTAATGTTTAAAGTTATTAATGAAAGATGTGTATTGAATCCTGTCATTTTTGTTTCTGTTCACATTCTTGATATACGTGTACTTTTCCACAGTTATACATTCAATGAATTTCTTTATGCAATCCCTTGGGTATAGTCATTCCTTTCTTCAGCTCTTTGTATTGCTTCCAGAACTCTCTGAAGGGCTGGTTTTGTGACATGAATTCCTTCAGCCCATTTATGTCTTGGAAGATTTTTCTTTCCCCTTCAACTACAATAGACACTTTGGCTGGGTATAGTAATCTGGGTTTGCATCTGTGGTCATTTAACACTGGGAATACTTTGGTCCAGGCTCTTCTGGCTTTCATAGTTTGCATGGAAAAGTCAGCTGTGATCCTAATGGGTTTTCCTTTATATGTGACTTGTTGTTTCTCTTTTGCAGCTTTCAGAATTTTCTCTTTGTTTTGTGCATGTAGTGTTTTTACTACGATGTGCCGTGGAGAGTTTCTGTTCTGGTCCTGTCTGT
>NW_008359214.1:3110155-3125939 GCF_000622305.1 Nannospalax galili
ACTTGGGTGTTGGACTGACCTGAGATCCTGGCCGTGGCCATGCCACGGAGGGATGCAAAGGCAAATGGGGTGGGAAGAAGCCCCAACATTTCCCAGGGAGTGGATTGAGTAGCTGGGTTGTACTGGATGCAAAGGATCAGGGAGAGGCAAGGTAAGCCTCGGAGCCCCAGAAAGAGGCTGTCAGCCCCCGAAAGAGGCTGTCAGCCCCAGAAAGAGGCTAGCAGGTGTTGCAGGATCAGGGAAGTAAAGGGAGATGAGGGCAGGGCCAGGTCCAGAAGCAGTGTTCCTATGGCCCAGGGAAGGCACTAAATTTGTCTGGGTGAAAAAGATCAGGAAGCAGTATTGGTTCCCCAGGTGTCTGGGGCCCTAAGACTAGGAATGGCGCAGGGCCCAAACTAAGAGTAGAGAACAGTGGGGGAGATGGAAGGGTGAATGTGGCTTGGGGATTCAAAGCATGGAGGGCTGCACTATAGACTTACCCCAAGAGGTCTGAGGATGGGAGTGCAGGCTAGGAGAGCTGTAGTGCAATTTTTTACTTCTCTTATGTATAATATCATATTATCTGCAAATAGAGATAATTTGACCTCTTCTTTTACAAATGGTACTCCTTTAATCTCCTTCTCTTGTCTTATTGTTCTTGCAAGGATTTCAAGCACTATATTAAAAAAGAATGGAGATAGTGGACACCCGTGTCTGGTTCCTCATTTCAATGGGAATGCTTCCAGTTTTTCTCCATTTAGGATGATATTGACTGGAACTGGAATTACAGATGGTTGTTAGCTGCCATGTGGGAACAAAACCTGAGTCACTTGCAAAAACAGCCAGTGCCCTTAAACTCTGAAGTATCTCTCCAGCCCCCTAAACTTTCTTTCTGACAAAAGTGTCACGTTAAATATTCTCTGTAGAGTTTGTTTCATGGACACAAATTCTTTAATTTTGTTTGTGTAATGAAAAATTTCTCTTTCTCCTCCAATTACAACTGATGATTTTGCTGGATACAGTAGTCTTGGCTGGAATTTGTTCTTTCATGACTTGTAGGACATTGTTCTAAACCCTTCTGGCTTACATGGACATAAATTCTTTAAATCTGTTTGGATAATGGAAAGTTTCTCTTTCTCCTTCAATTACAACTGATGATTTGGTGGATATAGTAGTCTTGGCTGGAATATGTTCTTTCATGACTTGTAGGACATTGTTCCAAACACGTCTGGCTTTCATGGTCTCTATTATAAAGTCAGGTGTTAGTGTAATGGTCCTGCCTTTATATGTGACTTGATCTTTCTCACAGTTTTCAGTATCTTTCCTTTGTTTTGTACATTTAATGTTTTGACTATTATACAATGTGGAGACCTTCTTTTCTGGTCTCATCGGCTAGTATTCTGTATCTTGTACAGTGCTAGGCATCTCTTTCAGTAGTTACAGGAAATTTTCTTCTATGATTTTCTTTAAAATATTTTCTGTGCCTTTGTCCTTGGTTTCTTCTCCATGTATGCATATAATTTGTGCATTTTGTCTTTTTACTATACATCAAAAGTCTTTAACATTCCATTCCTAGATTATTAACATTTGAAATTTTCTTTGAGAAATTTATTTTACCAAGCTTGTCTTCAAAGTCTGATAGTCTCTGTTCCATTTACTCCACTTTCTTTTTCTTATATCCCCTAAGCTTCATTTGAGTCTTGAGTGTTTCATTTTATTTCAGTTTAGCTTTTCTTCAATGACTACACCTTTATTGAATTCTAATTTTATGACTAGCTATGATCGAGAGAACAAAAAACACCAAAATGCTGGCAAGGATGTGGAGAAAGGGGAAAGCTCAATCATTCTTTGTGGGAATGCAAACACGTGCAACCACTATGGAAAGCAGTTTGGAGCAGTCTTAAAAAAGTAAATATGAGTCTACTGTATGATCTGGTTATACCACTCCTTGGCATATATACAAAGGACTCATCCTACTATAGAGATACTTGCACATCCATGTTTGTTGCTATTCTTTAACAATAGCTAAAATATGTAAACAACCCAAATGTTCTTCAACTGATGAATGGGTAATGAAAACGTGGTATATTTACACAATGAGTAGTCCTCAGCAGTAAGCAAAGATGAAATTATGAAGTTTACAGGTAAATGGATGGAACTTAAAACTGTTGAAGCTAAGTGAAGTAACACAGACTCAGAAAAGCAAGTGATGTATGTTCTCCCTCATTTGCAGATCTTAGCACCAGTCCCTTATATGTGAGTGTATATTGTAATGTATCCTCAGGTGACAGGAAAATGGAAAGGAACCTGGGAGGTAAAGGGAAAGAAAGAGTCTGAGAGGAGGATAATAGGAAACAGATGTTACCAAGGGGAAAATGGGGGAAATGAGGGGATTCAACTGGGAAGGGAAGAGGGAAGGACCTACAAGGAACCATAAGGGTAAAGGAGAATAAGTAACTCAAGAGAGGTGAGGATAATATGAGACAACCATTTTCAAGGGTAAATGAAGGTACTTAAACTGAGGAAGCTGGAGGTTAGACAGGGAGAGAGAGAGTAGTGATAATGTTCAAGTGGTGGGAAAACCAGAGGGAAATGTACAAACAACCCCCCCCCCGGGAAAATGCACATACAAAACTGAACATGAGTGCATGTGTGTATATCTGAAGGCTATATAATAAGAAACATGGTGCCAGACAGGGAGGAACCTCTCTTTGAGTTGTTGATCAGGGTAGTCGAAGTGTATTAGTCACTTTTCTGTTGCTGTGATAGAAACACTGACCCAAGCAATTTATAGAAGGAAGAGTTAATTTGAGCTTACTGTTCCAGGAGAATTACAGCCTGTCATGGCAGGGAGGATGGTGGCTAGAGGTGGCTGGAGGTGGCTGGAGCAGGAGCAGCAGAAGCTAAGCTCTCATATCATCATGCAGGCACAGGAAGCAAGAGAGCAACTGGAGATCAGGCAAGGTTTAAGAATTCTCTAAGTCCACCCCCAGTGACATGCTTCCTCCTGGATAGCCACACGTTCTAAAATCACCCAAAACAGTCCCATCATCTGGGGACAAAATGTCCAAATACTTGGAGCCTATGGGGGATATTATTCTAAAATCACCCAAAACAGTGCCATCATCTGGGGACAAAATGTCCAAATACTTGGAGCCTATGGGGGATATTTTCATTCAAACCATCACACCAAGAGACTCCCAAAATAACACAGGCTATTGCCAGAGCCTTTGATTACCTCCCAGAACTAAGACCTTATTGCTGAAGCCAGGACATACTTCAGACACAGGACTTGGAACAATGGACCTAGAACAGACCTGGAAGCCTTTTTCCTGAAGACTAGCTCTCATAGTTCTAGCGTATACTAATCAAGCTGCTGAGGGAGAAAATAAATCAATGGTTCAACCCAGCTGTAAAGCCTAATAACCACAATAACTGACATAGAAAACAATCTCTAATGGTGCAATAGTGTTACCTAACTGGAATTAAAGTTCTCTCAGTGGACGGGAACTCATGGGTGTCGTTGTAAATATAGCAAAATACATATGACTGGAGAGGTCATAAATCCATGGGAAATCCATATCTCTCTCATATCTCTAGACAAATGAAATTTCTTACTCTATGCTAAATAAGGATTCTTATATTTCCAGACAAGTATATCATAAACTTCTTTATGCAAAAGATGGAAGCTATTACAGAGTTCCACAAGTGGTCACACATAGAGAATAAATGTTTGGGAGAGTCCCAGCCTTGAGTGACACAGTTAAAGTGGAACATGTATGCCAAAGGTCATAGAGGAATGGGGTTAGAGAGAATACTCATACATCCCTCAACTCTCAGCAATGAAGCTTCCTCATACAACAGGTTCTGATGTACACAGAAGGCCACAACTGGCCTTTTCAGAGAATAATAGACTGTAGTATCCATGTTCCTGAATAAGACTCTTCTATTAAACCTCGCCTACCCACAACACAGGAATCATTGTGGAAGGGGGGAGAGATTACTAGAGCCAGTTGGTTAATGAACGTAAGGAAACAGGTTTTCAGGTTGGTAACTTGGTCATATATCTGCAACAATGGTGATAGCATGCAAAATACCCCTGCACACTCAATCAGACAAAAATCCAGCATATAATGGGGGAAATGGGTGGCAGGCTCCAATCCTAGCCAAGAAACTATTGGCAAATGATTACTCTGGGGTGAGGGAGAGTACATTTTCCTTAAGGGAGTGACTCTGGATAGGCTGACTAGTCACCAGTGGATGAACTTGTACCAAGAGACCAGAAAAGCCTTAACATATGTTGTATGAACCTATGTCATACAACATATGTCAATATCATAAAGAAAATATACAGCAAGCCTTTAGCCATTATCATATTAAATGGAGAAAAATCCAAAGCATTTCCATTAAAAAATCAGTAAAAAAGACAATGATGTCCACTCTCTCCGTTCCTGTTCCATACAGTACTTGAATTCTTAGAGCATTAAGACAAATGAACAAGATAAAGGAGGTACAAATTGAAAAGGAAGAAGTTAAAGTATCCTTGCTTTCACTATGCATAAAAGACACTAAATACAACACCAGAAAATACCCAGAGCTGATAAACACATTCAGATAAGTAGCAGGAGAAAAATGAACATCGTCAGTAACCTTCCTATACACCAACAACAAATTTAACAAGAAATAAATCAGGAGAATAACCCATAATTTCTTTCACAATAGCCTCAAAAGTCAGGTAATAAATTGGAATAAATCTAACCAATAAACTGAAGGACTTGTGTAATAAAAACTTAAGGATATTGAAAAAAGTAATTGAAGAAGATACCAGGAGAATGAAATATCTCCCATGTTCATGAATCAGTATGATTGTTGTTGTGAACATGGCCATCCTATCAAAAGCAATCTATAAATTGAATGGAATACCTATTAAAATCTAACACAATTCTTCACAGAAATTGAAAAAATCCTCTGAAATTTCGTGTGTGTGTGTGTGTGTGTGTGTGTGTGTGTGTACTTTGGGTACCTTCAAAAGTAGTAAGTTTCCATAGGCTTTACTTTGTAACAGGGAGACAGTGCCACCAGTACACACCACATGGGCTTGCAAAGTATAAGCCCAATATGAAAACTGTTGACCAAGGGTCCAGTAGACCCTCATACAATGCTAACCATTGCCTCCACTCTTGGTTACCCACTAGAAATTCACAGTAAGACCCTACTAATTAAGATACTACATACATTAACTGTAGAACAAACAGAGATCAATCTGGTGCTGATTTTAAAGCCCCATCTCTACTGTTTAACATCCGTTGTGCTTGAAGGTGCTATGCAAGCAACCCGAAGAGAAAATGAACCTTACCCAGCTATGAATCCTGTGAGCTACAACATCAACTCACCTGACTAATATGCCCACTTGTGCAATAGTGGTATGAATATTACAGGAGTAAAAAGTCTACTTTCTAATGAATTTAAGGTCTGCTTCATAGAATGGAACTCATACTTGACATTGATATCAGTCATAGAAACCTTAGGCTAGACAGCCCACAGGCCATGGGAGAAAACCTAAAACAATTATTCTGCTAAATAGATATCATTTTAAACTGATTTCTAATGGCTTATTGTTATACCCATAGATTAATATATCTCTCAACTCTCATCTGAAAAATACCCTTATATAGCAATTGGTGATTAATACAGAGAACCACAATTGGCCAAACTGTAGATAATAAGAGGCTGCAGAGTTCTTATTTTTTAATAGGAAACCTATATCAAACATCTGTCTCACTAGACTCAGGGATCATTGTGGAAGAGGAGTGGAAAGATTTTAAGAGACAGAGGAAGTTGAAGATCACTAAGGAACAGAGTTTTTCATATAGCTGTCGAGTTATTCATATGAACTCACAGCAATGATGACAGAATGCATATGTTTGACATAAGGGTCCAGTGGATGAACTCACACACACACTCACTCACACACATATATATGTGTGTGTGGTGTGTGTGTGTATTATATCACATATACTAGAGTATATAAGACTGAGTAGGTAATAGTAAGGGTGCAGTTAAGGAAGATGATCTAAGTGCGATCAAAATATACTGTATGTAATTTCAATAAAAATTACAAAAAAGAACAAAAATATTCAGAATTAAACATTAAAAGACCAGTTAATGATTAGTACAGCAAGCAAATAAGAGTGTCTTACCACTACTTAACAAGCTATATAGCTGTAAATGGACATAGGATGTGTCTGGAACGTCTATGGAGGAGAAAATCCAAATGTTAACACTAAGAAAGGATACCGACACCTAGGAATGGCAAAGAGATACTAATTCTTATTTTTGGACTGGTGAAATATAATTGTATATTTACTACTGCTGGAATCATATAAGAGCCTTTCTTGATTTCTTGTAAAAATGTGAAAACTTTCAGTATTATAACACTTGATAAAATACAATATTTTTAAAATTGATCTTTTGACTAGAAATTATATACCTAGAAAATATTTTGTATAAAAAATGTAGTAATATGATTTAAAATAAGTATGTATAAGGATATTAATAGCATTCCTCATGGACAAAAGTTAAGAAGGATGAATATGAAAACACTAAGAAATTCTCAACAATAAAGACATTAGAATTTTACTGATGAAAATTATATATGGATTATAAAGAAATGGACTAAAACAATACAAATTAACTGTACTTGATTTCCAAAAGATATATATATATTTTTAAATTTTATTTATTTATTTTTATTTTTATGTGTATGAGAGTTATGCCTGCATGTGTGTAATGCACCCGTGTTGTGCAATGCCTGCGGAGCTCAGAAGAAGGCATCAGATTCCCCTAGAAGTGGAGTTACAGACAGTTGTTAGCCACCATGTGGGTGGGTGCTGGGAATTAAATCCAGATCTTCTCTAAGAGCAGTCAGTGCTCTTAACCACTGAGCCATCTCTCCAGCCCCTCCAAAAGATATATTCAAAAAGCAGACGATTTATATATTATACTATTTTTTGTAAAATATCAAATATCCTATACATATATGTGTTACTGCTAATTTTTTAATTTCTCAAAGTCCAATTAGGTGCTTTACATTGCCTGTAGGGCACAGAAAAAGGTACACTGGGGCTGTAGAAAAGTAATAGGAAAATTATGGAAAACTCCTTGGTGCCTGGAAGTGGGAAAGCTCCAACTGCAGCACCTGGATGCCCAGGACCATGTTTGGAGTGAAGACATCTCCTATGCATGAGGAAAACCTCAGTTATGCCAAATTATTAATATATGCTACGATGATACAAAGAAAGCAGACATGAAGTAAAACTGAGAAAAAAAACAAAGAAATGACTTGAAAAAAATGTGTTTGTTTAAGCAACAACAATAAAACCAGAGATTTATATAATCAGGTAAGACATTGATAATTTACTTTCAGAACTAGGAAAGAATTCAGCCATATTTGATTAATAGTCTTGTTTTTTATTGTAATTTTACTATAAGTTGAAATTACATAATTACATTTACAGGTTAATAATGTATTGATTTATGAATATTATATTTTAAGTCAGGATAGTATCAAATTCATTTCCCAAAGTTTTGATTTTTTTGTGGTAAGAACATTTTGTTTCCTCTTGTGACAATCTTAATTGTATGATCTATTATAAACTATATCTGCAACAGTGTGTAATTCATCTCAAGATGAATTCCTTCTCACTCACTGAGTTTTTTACACTCTGGCCATCATCTCCTAATACCTCACAATCTCCCTATAATTGCCACTTCTACAAGATTCAGTGGTTAGATTCTACATATGCTAGAACGTGAAGCATTATTCATCTGTGCCCAGTTATTTCACTTAGCATGATATTCTCTAACTGTATATATTGTCCCAATGTTCACTTTTAGCCTTGAGAGTATGCTAGTATGTATTCACATCATATTTTCTTTATCCATTTATTTGTGTTTGGGTACGTAGATTAATGCCATGTCTTGGTTATTGGGAGTTGTATTGCTGTATACACAGAGATGCAGGTGTCTCTTCTGTACAGTCAGCACATTTCCTTTGGTGATGCACACCCTCTACTTGGATTGCTAGATCAAATGTTAATAATACATTTTGGGGAGGAAAGACTTGTAATTATCCACAATAGCTGTTCCATAATGTAAACTTCACTAGTTTATACTCCCAAAAACAGTCCATAGGAATTCACTTCTCTCCAAGTTCTTGCTGACAATTTTTGGATCTTTCATCATTTTGATAGTAGCCATCTAATAAATGTTAGAGGACATATTATTGCTGCTTTATTTTTCACTATCTTAATATTCTCTAATGCTGAATACCATTTCTTTTGGCCAGTTGCCCACTTTCTTTCTTAAAAATATTTTATTTTTATTATTTTTATGTATTTAGTTCAATATTTTATTTTTATTATTTTCATTTATTTTTATGTGTATGAGAGCATTACCTGCATGTATGTAAGTGCACCTGTGTTGTGCAGTGCTCTTGGAGGTCAGAAGAGAGTGTTGGATTCTCTGAAACTGGAGTTTTGGATAGTTGTTAGTTGCCATGGTGGTGCTGGGAATCAAATCTGGTTCTTCTGCAAGAGCTGCCAGTGCTCTTAACCACTAAGCCATCTCTCCAGCTCCCAGTTGCTTATTTTTCATTTGGAGTGTTTTCTTCGTATAGAATTGTTTGGTTCTCTTATGTGTTTTGGATATGTACTCTATATTAGATATGGAACTTGTAAATATTTTCTTCCACACTGAAGAATGTGCACAATGCTCTCTCTTCTGTTGTTCAAACCCTTTTGTTTTGATGTACACCCATTGTCTACTTTTCATTTTGAGGATGAGCTCCCCCAAAATATAATTACCCCATTCAATGCTCTTTAAATTTTTCCAAGTTCTCTTCTAGTAGTTTTGGAGTTTCTGGTGTTACATGTAGGTCTTTAATGTATTTTTAGTTGATGTATCTATGTGGCAGGAAATTTCATTTTTGTACCTGTGAGGATATAATTTTTCTAATGCCATTTATCAAAGAGTCACATTTCTGGATTGTATATTCTTGACATCTTTGTTGAAAATAAACTGCACATGTCTAGGCTTAATCTTGACTCTGTTGTAGTCTATTGGTGCATGAATCCTCCCTATGTCCCTTCAGCCCTCATTCCTCTTTCTTCTTCCTTCCTTCCCTCCCTCCTTTCCTTCCTTCCTTCTTTCCTCTCATCCGCCCTTATTTTCTTCCTCTTTCTTTTTGCTTTCTTTTTTTGTTTTCTTTCTTTCTCTTCCTTTCTTATTTGTACTTTTCTTCTCTTTTTAGATCTCACTGTATTTTATGCACTACAGATTTGTAATATCCATTCAAAACAGTCAGTGTGATTATGCAATCAAATAAGGTATTGTGATGCCCCCATTTTTGTTTTTGGTGCTCATTATGACCTTGGATATTTGGGGAGGTTATTTGTTCATTTTCTTTGGATTTTAGGAAAATATTACTTCCGTTTACATATAATTGGATTGAATCTATATCCTTTTCAATTAATGGGGATATTTTATAAAACAATTTTTGTCATTCACAATGTGGGATATATCACTGATTCATTTGTGTATTCTTCAGTAAATTTCATCAATGTTGAATACCTTTTAATATACAGAATTATCTCTCTTTAGTTAATTTTATTCCTAAATATTTTTGTCATTCTGAATGTATTATCCTGATTTTAATTAATTTTTGTTATTGCTACATAAACATAATTTTTTGTTTATTTATATCCTAAAACTTTACTTAATTTCAAGTTATAATTCAGTTACATCACAATGAGTCCATTGTAGGTAAAGAAAATGGTTTAAAACAGGTATACATTTAGTATACCAAACTTACCAGGTACCCAGCATGGCTAGATAGTGCATTGTTGGCTGTTGATGTTCACCTCCACCATCACATGGAGGGCTGTGATTGGCAGTGAGGCTCACAGTCATTGTAATTGCTAGAAAACATCACTCATGAACTGAAAAAAAAATCCTGAACTGAGCTATTGTAAGTCTAGTAACCTTCACTATTTATTTGTTCTAACACTGTGTGTGTGGGGGGGGGTTGTGTGGTTTCTAAATATTCAACTACATTGTCATTCAACAAGGATAACCTGACTTTACCCTTTCTGATTTAGATGGTGCTTGTTTCTATCTCTTGCTTAGATGCTCAACAAAAGACTTCCAACACTGTATTAATTGAAGTAATCCATGTCTTATAGAAAAAACTTGAATTTTCTACATTTAATATCATGTTAGCTGTAGGTTTTCTGCACATAGCCTTTTTTTCTTTTTTTTTTTTTTTTTTTTGAGACATGGTCTCCCTGTAGCACCAGCTGTCCGGAACTCACTATGTAGACCAGTCTGGCCTTGAACTCACAGAGATCTGCCTGCCTCTGCCTCCTAAGTGCTGGGATTAAAAGCATGCACCACCACACTGGCCTCACATAGCCTTTTTAAATGAAGGTTCATTGTCTCTGTAACTAGATGACTGTTTTTATCATGCAAAGGATGTGGACTTTGTCAATGCTTTTTCTACATCCAATGAAGTCATCATGTTTTTGTGTCTCTTGTGTTAATATCCATATCATGTGCATTTATTTTCATATGTTAAACAGCATTTTCATTTGAGTAAAGAATCCCACTTAAATATAATGTTGAATTTGCATTGAAAGTATTTCATTGAGAATTTTACATCTGTCTGCCTCAAGTATACACACACACACTGTGTGTATGTGTGTGTGTTTCCTATAGTGTCCTTTTCTAGATTGAACAGCAAGGTAATCATGGCTCAAAAAGAAAATTTTTAAATAGTCTCTCCTCTTTGATTTACAGAGAGTTTTGTACTGATTAGGATTTAAAAAAATATATATTTTGTAGACCTTAGCAGTGAAACCCCCAAGTATTAGGCTTTTCTTAGATGAAACATTTTATTACTGATTCAGACATCTCTTTAATTATTGGTTTACTCATATTTATTTCATAAAGATTTAGTCTTGATATATGTATGTCAAAATATATATACTTCCAATTTACCCTAAAATTGACATCATTTGTACCTAGTTATCTCTCCTACCTCTTTATATTTGTTATGAGTTGTGAAGTCTCCTTTTAATTTTGAATTTACTTGTTTTAATCTAGACTCATGTCACTTTGTTGCTTTTTATTATTTCGTTTTCTAGTTTCTTATGCATCTATTCCTTTATCCTCATTATTTCCTTTCTCCTCTCAAAGTTTGTTCCTTTCCTAGCTCATTGCATCATTGAGTTAATCATTTGCGATCTTTCTACTTTCTTCTTCATTTTTAGTCTTATACTTTTCTACCAATGTCTTCTACAGATTGACTTTCTTATGATAGCAGTATTCAGAAATTGAATATGGTAATGAAATACTACCTATTAACATGGCTGGGGAGAATGTTTTTAAATTTCATAGACTAATAAGTGAAACCCAGGAGTGGTTAATTGTGAGAAGCGCCATTTAGTGTACAAGAAAGAACACCAGGACACAGAAGTTTCTGTGCTCCAGCATTCTGCCACATTGCCACTACTTTAAAATTCCATTTAACATCATGCTTCATAAAAATGAAAATTGTTAAAACAATATTACATTAAGGTATCCTAAAATGTTATTCACTAAACTTTATGTTATAATATGAGCTTACAAAGGAACAAATTTCAATATACAAATAAGTTCTTTAGTTTTTCTGAAATTATCATGCATAAAGCTAGTTCATTATGTGTATTTTCTTTAATAAAACAAAATTTTCAGAAAAGGAGATATATTTAATAAGATATTTTAAACCCCATTAGTTATGCAGTATGATTGACCCAGAGTTCAAGGAACTCATTTGATACTTTTGAAACTCACATTCCTTATGAGTCTAAACAGATTTCTTATTTCCCAGAGATGCTTGCATAATCATTTTGACAATTACATAGAGATGATTGAGCTTCAGTTTGCATTTATGGATTCCACATAATCTAATTAACATGGGGAGGCCAGGCATGGAGATACATGCCTGTAATCCCAGCACCCAAGAGACAGAAGCAGGCAGATGCCTATGATTGTAGGCTAGCCAGATCTACCTACTTCATTCTAGGCCAGCCAGGGCTTCATAGTGAGACCCTGTCTCATAAAAGCATAATAAAAGCAACAACAACAACAACAACAACAACAACAACAACAAAATGTTAAAGCATGGGAATTTCACATCAAACAACATGCTCAAAACAAATTCATCCAACTTTTTCCTGTTCCATTTAGAATTTCTCTATTATCTTTGACTATCAGTGATTAATAAATCACCAAGTTATATCAGTTAGAGCACAAGGTCAAGTCAAGAGAAATAATAGTCCAGGATTGCAACTGATCCTATCTGAAATATGGTACTTGATTCCACCCCTTCTCCATAACCCACTGCAAACCATAAAACTAGAGCTTAATGGAAAGATCACAAGCTTGGGTAGACATCAAAATTTAAATCTTTATCTGACTCTAATTTTTATAATTTTCCTTTTTCCTGTCCTCTATTTTCTTGTTTGTAACATGAATATAAAAAGTACTGACCTACTGCACCACTGGAAAGACTGAGTGCAGTTTCATGGATTAACGCTAATGAATATTATTTTGAATATCATTTATAGCATTGCATTAGCTTGAAATGTTGATGGGGCTGGAGAGATGGCCCAGTGGTTAAGAGCATTGGCTGCTCTTCCAGAGGACCTGAGTTCGATTTCCAGCACCTACATAAGGCTAACAACTGCCTATAACTCCAATTCCAAGGGAATCCAATGCCTTCTTTTCACCTCTGTTGACATTGCATGACATGGGTGCACTTACACACATGCAGGCAATAGACTCATACACATAAAAAATTAAAAATAGTAAAATATAAAAGAAATAGAAAGGCAGGTCAAGACAGAGTGAGTGTGGCATGTAGCCCAGGCTGCTCTCCATCTTGTGTTCTTCCAGCTGCAACTTCTCAGGTACAACCAGTGACGTTGTGTGCCACCAGGAGCAACAATTATTACTAGTTTAAAGAAACTTTAAATGTTAGAGGTGGAGGAATCAAAAACTGATATTTAATAGATTCAGAGAAAACTAAAATAACAAAGATAAAATGAGAAGAATGTAAACAGGCAAGTAAAAGAGAAGAAAATCTGTGGCAAGATTTGTAAGTATGTTTAATTTTCTGAGGCTGTACTACTAGATTAGTTAGAGTTAATATACAGACTTCATAAAATCATTTTATCTGTCAAGATAAAATCTCTTGTGAAAAATATGCCCATAACCAGTTTTTGAACAATTAAGGTTTCATGTATATGTAAACATTTTATAATTTTAAACTAGATATGTTGAATCCTTTCCAAATATATTTACAAACTGAAATATATTGTATTTTCTCTGAATGATTCTTTTTATTGACAAGCCTATTATAAGACAAAAACAATTGAAGATATTAATCAGATGTTTCAAGCATGTCTTTACCAAAGTGTGTTTTCTGGCACTGTAAACAAATTTCTGACTCCCATCTAAGATTATTATATCATTTTTCCCTTTTGGCAGGATAGATTAAAGCATGAACTTAATTATAATTATTATTTTTTAGAGTTGGGAGGTGTGTGTTCAGGAGATATGAAGGGACTTGGAGGGAAAATGATGGTAGATATGATCACATTTGATTATATATGTGTATGACATTTTCACATATAAAGAAAAAACTTTTAAAAATAATTTAAGCAATACTTTATAAGTCCTGTACTCTACAAGAAACACTTTTTTAAAAAATCATGATGTTTTAACTGTTATATTATCCTGTACAAGATACTTATGATGCTTATGATGATCATTACTATAATATTCATTGAATAGTATAGAAATAAGTTTTGAAGTTGCTCCATCATCACTGATCAAAGTCTTCACTAGTATGAAAACACTGAATCACTATTAGTCAATGCTGTGAACAAAATTCCAATATTTTTTATGTAAGAGTATTCAGTGATTCAGAGTTGTTCCTGGAAGACTTTATGAACATTCACTGCAAGCTCAGTTACCTTGGGTTAGTCCAGGAAAAGCAACATTAAAATTAGCACTTTGGCCAAAATGTAGTCACTGCATTTAAATAATTGGGGTCCTGCCACCAGTGGTAAGATAAGATTCCAGTAGAATATAAAGTTGGTATTTGTTCTCTGCTATGGCAATGTGTTATGCTGATTCACTCATTGTATTGCTTTTGAATTTGGAAAAATAGCTTATAGACTAATGAAGCTGGCCCAGATAATGATGGATCTAGTGATTGCCAGGATTGCTCTTCCTTTGAAGCAAGAGGAAATCAGCTTCACTAACAGGCTTTAAACTTTATTCATGCTTAATGGCCTCATAGTCAACTTACAAAAGTGCCCATTTTTCCTATAATCTACTATGCTGTGAAAGGGAAATTAATTAGCTAAAGTGGGAGAATTAAACTACTGATAGGTAAAAAGTTGGCAGAGAACAAGCGAATGGATGATGAGGCACCAAGGCACAGCTAAAACTCCATCAAAATAGGGTTTATTAGCAAAGGAACACATGGGGCAGATTCCCTTCCGGGCAGGGAAAATGTCTGACTCGGTCTTGAGCTGGGGTCTTTTTAAAAGGGAGGCTTCTGCTTCTTGCAGAAGGTGGGAAGATGTATTTTTTTTTAAGTTGGGTGGGGGGGGAAGGGGGAGAGCAGGACTGTTAAAAACTGCCCTCTTTAGAGATTAAAGGGGAAGCCTTCTGTGTTGGCCAAACAGTGGAGAAAAGTCTGCTTCTCTTGACTTCAAAGACCAAGGTGCTTATCAGCTAGGTTCCCTTTTCTCAGGAGCATGAGAACTCCTTGGGATTCTGTTGGCAAGGGGGCAGGGCTATCTGAACCTTAACATTCCAGCCTTTTGTGTTATAGGATAGGGGGTGCCATTGTCATCTTGCTACTTCCTGCTGGACAAGGTTGACGTGGGGGAGCTGGATTAGTGGTCGGGCACTCGATGGTTGACAGGCACTTGTGTACATGTGGAGGGAAGGAAAGTAACAACTGATTAAAATTAGTAAGAACTAGATTTTGGATTTGGTCCTGAAAATATCTGAAGAGGCAATGAGCAATGGTTAGCACCAAGCTAATAGCTCATTTTTCTTTTTTTTCTTTTTTTTTTCTCCTTTGCCAGGGCTGAACTTGAGAGCAATGGACTCAGGATTTGTTTTCAGGCATTTTGATAGCTGTTGGAGTGGCTAGAATCAGTGTCAGTTCCCTCGCAAAGGCTTCTAAATAGGGAGAGAAAACAAATTTAGCCATCATTTAATTTTTTTGGCTAGAACAATAGTGGGTTGCCTCCCTTAGCTGTAAGTGGGCACTACAGTATTGTAGACCAAGATTTGAAGTCTTATATCTGAGTAATGTCTCATTATGAACAAAATCATCAATGAGAGAAAATTGTCAAAATAACATGAGTTCATGCCTAATGTCTGGGTTGTGTAATCCCCTGAACCCTTAAAATATACTGATGACTTTAATTTTGGTTATACTTTCTTTTTGGGTGTTTAAGACCATACTCTTTGCCCAAATAAACCAATTCATTTTTACTCTTAAGGTCCTATGAGGATTTGGTCCTCAGGGGTCACAGGGGCTTGGGGGGAGCCCCTGGCTCCTCAGGCTTTTCTTTTACCAGTTCACATGAAGATAAGAGGTCCTGCTTGACCTGGGCTTCGCTTGGAAGCATGGAGGAAATGTTTCCTCTGTGTTGACCCTCCTCTTTGTAGACTGGACACT
>NW_008359214.1:3126408-3131723 GCF_000622305.1 Nannospalax galili
CTAGTTCTTCATTTATACTATTTTTTCCTTTTTTAATAACCATGAGACACAATAACATTAGCAAACAAATTTTTCATCTGTTGTGAGACTTCTTTTCCTGAGGATACTAAGCAATGTTTTTCCCCTTTTTAGGTTGTAGTATCAAACCAGTGTTTGATTACATTAAAGTTTTTCTGGGGAAGCAGTGAATTTACTGAGCTTACTCACAGAGATGACTGAGGGGTTGCTGATGTATATAAGTGACCTGAGAGTATTTATATTGGAAAGCCTTAACCCAGCATGGATCAAGCCTTCTCTTCCTAGCCTTTTTTAGATAATATACTTTAGTCTTTTCCAAGTCCATGTAATTAGGGTCAAATTACATATAGTTGGCTGGGAAGAGTGGCTGGATACTCAGGTGAAGGGCCAATGACCCTGGTTACCCTGTTTACCCCTCCTCCTTCAATTAAAGAATATGATAGTCAAGTCAACAAGTTTAATTGGGATGATTTTTGTTAATGGACATAGCTGAAGTCATGAAGATGATAGTAGTTTGACTCAGAAGAAAGTAGTGTGTAGTATCATCTTATTAAAAGAACATGGAATTTAAATTATATACATAAGATAATGCAATAAGTTAATATTACCTGTATACATATTGTATTTTATAAGTTTTTAGGTAAATCTTTTACCTTATGTAGTTTAGTGAGCAGTCTATAAAAACCTTGCTTTAGGTGGAAAAAAGCAATTGGTACATAGTTAAACATTATCAAATTGATATTTACAACCTACAGCATAATCAATCAAGGAAAACTTTGCTATAACCCTGTTAAGACTTTATAAGTGTTGGAGTGGGAGAGATGGGAAGGGTGTCCTGTCCATGAGGGGATGGAGGGGCAGGGGTTTTGGAGGCAGGGTCTGGAATCAAAGTAGAGGTTAGATACAGGAGGGATAAATGGGTTATTTGAGCTAGAAGCCAGAATGGGAGACTAGGAAATATTTGGAAAGGAGGTGTTTAAAGTTTTTGGATATCCGTAAGTAGAGGAGAGTTAGTGGAAGTAGAGTGAGTGATGGACTTACAGTGGCACTGGAGCAGGAAAGGTCATGGTATGGAGAGGGAGTTCGAGTTGGAGAAAGGAGGAGAGCTGGGTTGGGCCCTGGAATGGGAGGCAGGGAGAGTATAGCAAGAGGAGAGCAAGAGGAGGACTTGGCTGTGCCTCAGGCTGGGGAGCAGGAGGAGGTTGGGGATGGGGCCTAATCAGTGGCAGTTTATCGGCTATGATAGGATCAAAAGCTGAGGTGGAGGGGTGGGGGGGTGGGGGGGAGGCCCCTGGTGTGTTGGGATCCCGTGAAGCTGTCTTAGCCAGAGGGAGGGATTAGCATGGAGATCAAAGGAAGCTTGGATGTATGGTAATTCAGACCGCTTGCTTTTACAATGGCAGAAATTTTTTAAATCTCTCAAAATATTGAAGTTTAAGGTTCCAGTGTCTGGTAAGAGAGAGTTATTATCTAACTTGTACTGAGGCCAGGCAGTGGTGCACAGGAACTTAAGGCATTTTGGCCTGATTGTACCTGAAAGTTTTAGCTGTTTTAAGGATTTAAGAAGACAAGCAAGAGGTGTCAGACCCTGAGACTTTGAGAGGGTGTTTCTCATAGTGACAGATTAAGTACAGAGTGAAGAGGAGATAGAGAAAGAACCCAACAAGTGGGTAGGAGGTAGAGACAGAACCAAGCAGATGGGAGACAAAGAAACTCCTCTCTCCATAGGGAGTGGAAGGAGGATCATGAGTCCAGGCAGGAAAGTGCAGAAGATGAGGAAGAGAGAGAGATGGGGAGGGAGTAGGAGAAAAAGGGGTTTGGCATCGGTCACGCAAAACAAGAGCGAGGAGAACCAGGCATCAAAACAAAGCATCCTTTTATTTGTTGCTCAGGTTTGAGTTATTATTTTTGAGTTATTTTCAAGTCCCAGAAGGTGGCATCCCGCAATTAGATCATCAGGGAGAGGAAAGGCAAGATCCTTTCCTGGACAAGAAGTAGTGCATGTTCCTATCTCTGGAAGTAGCATCCTATATCCAGAGAAAGGAAAAGAGTTTTGGATACACATGTGATTTTGAGGCGAGAGGAACAGAAAACCCTGCAGTGAGAGTGTGGCATGACCACCCAGTAGATGGAGAAAAAGTACAAGGAAAGTGGAAAAAAATGTACTGAGCCAGAAGGGAAGGAAGTTTGTGGAACAAGTTGATCCTGAGGTTTATTTAATAGAGGCTGAAGGAAGATGAGCACCAGAAGGGTGATGGTTTAGTAGAGGTTTGGTAGAGCCCCAGAAGGGTAGTGGTGAGAGAGGGGGAGGGAGAGAGAGATAGGGAGAGAGATACCTAAAATTAATTTACATATTTTAGTACCAGGAACCATGTTGTAGATTAAAGAGAGAATATTTTGCCCTGAAAAAAAAATTTTGGTGTTAATTTAACATTTTTAGTTTGTATGAGTTTTTACTTAAAAATTAGTATAATACCAAGTAAATGAATACATCTTAAAACACTGTGAAAGTAAACTAAAAACAAAAATCGTACTTAACAAATAGGATTTTACCCAACCAGTTTAGATGTCATTTCAGAACACCTTGAAAGCGAACCAGAAACAAAAATGGTATTCAACAAATAGGATTTTACCCAACCAGCTTAGATGTCATTTTGTATAGGTAATTAGTGGCCTAAAGAAAGAGTTAAGTTTTCATATAGATCTGAGGTAGCATCTTTTTCCTTTTTAAGAGCTAAATAACTGAGGGAAATTAGTAAAACCTTGTCAGTCTAAGAACATAAATCAGAGGAGGTAGGAAGGACAAAAGGAAACATTAACAGATTAGGTTAAGAATAAATAAAATGTAAACAGTACTGAAAATAATTCCATTAGCTAGTTTTATTATAGTCAGTAATACTCTCTGTTGAAATTAATTTACACCTTAGTGGTTCTCAACTGCATAGTGCCTTTACTCTCAGGCTGTTTTGTTGTTCTCCTCCTTGTCACAGGGTCAAGGGGCCAGCTTGAACCTGGAAAAATCTTGGAGAAAACATTTTGAGATAATAGACTTGAGTCTGAAGTGGGAAGGCCAATTCCATCTTCAGAGTCAGTGTCTCAGTGAGCTCAAACAGCACGTGACAATTTACCAATATAATTAATATTACCCTGACATTATAACTAGAAAGCATTCAGGGAATGATGGGGCAAGCATAGAGCATCTGAGTATAAGAAAGGGAAACAACTCTATTTCAGAGAAAAACAGGCTTAGAATCATAATGTAGAAGAGCACAATGTAGAAAGGGGAGGAGTTAAGACCAGTAGAGATGGTGTCTCAAGCCTCTCCTTCAAGTAGACTACTACTTTTTACCTCTCATTGTTGTAACTATGTGTTGGTAGTAGCTTGTCTCTTGTAAGGTTTTGGCACTGGAGAACAGCAAACTTTCATCTGCTTCATAGGTGTAGTCATCAGAAAATGTCAGCTCCCTTTGCACCTTGAAGGCAAATGCCTAGAAAAACTTTAAGTTCCCTTTATAAACTAGCAAATGTACTATGTAAAACAGTAGGAATTTAAAATAGTCATTTTTAGAAATTAGCAAATACCATATTAAAGATGTTAAAATCCAAATAATTCCTTCAAAATTACCAGATAAAGATGTTATTCAAACAATGTGAAAACCTAAAATTAATTCCTTTTAAAATATGCATAATTATGTCAAGCAATGTAAAAACTTAAAACAATCATCTTTAAAAACAGTAAATACACCATAGAAGAAGTTAAAACTCAAAGTAATCCCCTTTAGAAACAGACCCTAAACTATGCTAAAATTTAAACTACCATTGTGTAGGTTTGTCATTATTCCCTTAGTTTGAACTAGAAATGCATTGTTTATTATATGACATCATCAAGAAATGAAAACAAAAATAAATTGCAAGAGAATCCTAGGGACCCATGGTACCAGTAGATTAGGCTTGATATTAAAGAAGAAAGTACCCTCAGATATATATGTATATGTGACCCAAATAGAAAAGCAAATTAAAGAAATCCATGTTTCTCACCAACCATTGTAGCTGTGAATGTAAAGCCAAGTTCTCAGGAGCTCTTAGTTTGTAGACAGAAGCTATGCTGGAAAATAAACTCATCAGGGCAGAAGAAGGAACAGGGCATGTAAATCAGTGCATTGTTGATCTGAAAGCATATGACTCACCTAAGCAGTGCCTGTGACCCTTTATGTATAGTGAAATTTAAAATGGTTAGGTCTAGTTAGAAAACTAGGAACCTGAGCACCAGCTGCTTGATGTCCAAGAGGGCCTAAGATCAAAGTTTGAGCCCCTTTATCTGAGAAAAGGTTTAGGAGAAAAAAAGGCATTGTCAACGGGGCAAGCCGCCTGAAATTTTTTAAATGTTCAGCAAAGTTGTTCAGCTGGTTTAGGCTAGTTGGGTCAAAATGGGGAGAAAGGGTCCCCCTAAAGGGTTTTTAGCCAAATATATAAGAGAATTTTAAGAATGGGCCCAGATGGAAATTTATCATTTAATTAGAATGTTAAAGAAAAAAATTTCCAGGGCAGGTGAGCTGGCAATCTTGGCAGCTGCCTGGAGGGGGTAAATAGGGGGAAGAAAAAAAAGCCTTGAGGTCATGCAGGTTTAAGCATGCATGGAAGATCAGACATGGTGAGCTGGCAGGCAGGCACACAGCAGGGAGCAGAAAGTTTTAATATGGGAGGGGGAGAGAGAGGCGAGGGATACAGAGCATTTGTATGTGTTGGATGTTGGGAAAAAAAATGAAATACCTTGATGAATGCTGTAAGAACTCTGCATTTTGATAGAAAACTCTGTTTAAAATGTTGATTTAGATTTACTTGCTAAGCTTGCCTGTTCTGCCTGATTTGTATCTACCACACATGGATGATTAACCTAGTTGAAATGCTAAGAATTGAAGTGCTGTAAACCTCCTTCCTGGACCCTGGACCCCAGACTCAGTTGATTTACAATGTGTCCTGTAGGCCTGTTTGCACATACCAGATAACCGATAAGGAACAAAGAGAAGGAAGTTGCACCAGGCTTACACCAGATCTACCCTTCCTGGAAAAGATGTTTAACCAAAACTATAGCTTTTAGAAGATGTTTGAACAAAGTGTATGCTGAGGAATGCTTTTTGTGTAATGACTATGTGAGCCTATATAATCTGTACCTAAAACTGAATGGGGGTCGATCGTTCTGACCAGACTTGCATGTCTCAGGAAGCCGGTCGACCCCAGCTAGCTGGAAAGTAAAGACTCTGCTTGATTTTTACATCTCCAATCCCGTGTATTTGTTA
>NW_008359214.1:3138708-3145172 GCF_000622305.1 Nannospalax galili
AAAAAGAAAAAGAAAAAAAAATTGAAATACCTTGATGAATGCTGTAAGAACTCTGCATTTTGATAGAAAACTCTGTTTAAAATGTTGATTTAGATTTACTTGCTAAGCTTGCCTGTTCTGCCTGATTTGTATCTACCACACATGGATGATTAACCTAGTTGAAATGCTAAGAATTGAAGTACTGTAACCTCCTTCCTGGACCCTGGACCCCAGACTCAGTTGATTTACAATGTGTCCTGTAGGCCTGTTTGCACATACCAGATAACCGATAAGGAACAAAGAGAAGGAAGTTGCACCAGGCTTACACCAGATCTAGCCTTCCTGGAAAAGATGTTTAACCGAAACTATAGCTTTTAGAAGATGTTTGATCAAAGTGTCTGCTGAGGAATGCTTTTTGTGTAATGACTATGTGGGCCTATATAATCTGTATCTGAAACTGAATGGGGGTCGATCGTTCTGACCAGACTTGCATGTCTTGGGAAACCGGTCGACCCCAGCCGGCTGGAAAGTAAAGACTCTGCTTGATTTTTACATCTCCAATCCCGTGTATTTGTTATCTGGAGGGGACCCATCGAGTCACGGACCCTAACATTGGACTGAACGGTATCAAAAATCATCCTGAGTAAAGTGAGGAAGAAAGGCAGTGGAAGAGGAGAAAGACAGGAAAAAGGATGGAAGACAGCAAACCTTACAGGCCCATGGCAAAGGAGGTGGGAGGGGGAGAGGTGCTGGTGGTGAGCTGCCAGTGGGGAACTGAGATAGGGAACGGATGAAGCAGGTCCATCACGGAGACTACAGTGCTGTCCCCGAGTGGTGAAAATCATGGGAAAGGAGATCAAAAGAAGTAGTCAAGGCAGAGTTTTTACAGTGAAGAGAGCCAGAAAGAGGTGAGAGCAAAGCAGAAGGCTGGGGAGAGGAGGAAACAGAGAAAAGAAGTGTACCTGAGAGCCAAGTTAGTGGCATTGGAGAAGTCCAGGCAGGTCCCTTGAAGTAAGAACCAGGTTTTGGCACCATCTGATAGCTAAAACATTGGCGGAGAACCAGTGAATGGATGATGAGGCACCAAAGCACAGCTAAAACTCCATCAAATTAGGGTTTATTAGAAAAGGAACACGTGGGACAGATTCCCTTCCTGGCAGGGAAAATGTCTGACTGGGTCTTGAAGTGGGTTCTTTTTAACAAGGAGATTTCCGCTTCCTGCAGAAGGCGGCAAGATGTATTTTTTTTTTTTTTAAAGTTGGGTGGTGGGGGGGAGTGGGAGAGCAGGACTGTTAAAACCTGTCCTCTTTAGAGATCAAAGGGGAAGCCTGCTGTGTTGGCCAAACAGTGGAGAAAAGTCTGCTTCTCTTGACTTCAAAGACCAAGGTGCTTATCAGCTAGGTTTTCTTTTCTCAGGAGCATGAGAAGTCCTTGGGATCCTGTTGGTGAGGGGGCAGGGCTATCCGAACCTTAACAACTATGTTTTATATTAAGCTGTGCAAGGAAGAAATAGTGTTCAATCCAATGTTTTTGAATTTTCAGCTTTATATTCTGCCTCATTCAAATTTCATAGACTTCAAGGTTTTTTTTGTCACTTATATGAAGTAATATATCATAAATAAAATTAAACTTTATGAGATGCATCTGCATAGTTTATTAGTTTATACTCATTTTTTTAATTGGAAAAGTATATTTTAAAAAATTCATTTATTAAATATATTTCAAGTTTTAAAGAGAGAAGTTTTCTTTGGGCCTGCTAGTGAGGAGGTGTCTGTATCTCTTCCATTAACAGAACTCTTTGGAGCTAAATTTTAGCAAGAACAGAGCTCTCCATCACTGTAATAAGGTAAAATAGGTCAAGCCTGCATGGTGCCAAACTAAAAGAAACCAATTTTCTAAATAGTTTCCCTAGCTGGAGGACAAACTAAAAAAAAAAAAAAAAAAAAAAAAAAAAACAACAACAAAAAAAGCCTCCTAAAAAGCTGTGCCTTTCTGCAAAGTTGCAATAGGTTGTAATAGAGTAAGGGAAAAGAAGGAATGGAAAATCTCTGCTATCAAAATGGAAGGCAGTCTTTCAGCAGAAATGAGTACATAAAACTCCTTTATAACTTTCTTTTGGTGTTTAAACAGGGGGTGCTGCTGTCACTTCATCTTAAGAATTATATACCAGATAAGAACTAGGAAACAAGTGAGAAAAGTAATGAAAGAGCATGTGTCACAGACACATATACAAGGTTGCACTCCATCTGCAGGTAAATATACCTACCATTTACGTTTAAGTAGGAGTTTGAGTACCGTAAGTTAAAATTAAACTGAGAATAACTCTTGTGTCCAGATCATTTCACAATGCCTTCAGTGGTGGTGCATTTTCTCTTAAAAGTCAATTGCCAGGAAAATCCATTAAAAAAAAAAAAAAAAAAAAAAAAAAAGCTTTCCCTCTGATGATACATTTAGGTTGTTGGTATCCTAGGAAACTTAATTTGATTTTGGAATATTCCCAAATATTCAAATTTTAACCTCACATTTGGAAATTTTTACTTTACTGTGGAATAATTAAAACTGCCTCAAATTCTGAAAACCAGAACTGGAAATCACTGGATTATGTAATGACACTGAGATCCCTGTGGCCAGTGTTATCAGGTTTGCCAGGCACTGTAATTTATCTCCTGTCTAAGAAATGTCTTGACTACTGTCAGTTATTCAGTCTGATTTTGTTTCAGCTACTATGAGCCCTATTTTTTCAGCATTTATTTATATATTAACCGTTTACTGCTTACCAAGTTGTATGAGCTGTCATAACACTACCCTCACACATTGTCTCATCTGTGTCTTCCATTTCTTTACGTCCTCTTCCCCTTCCTCACATAATATCCCATTCTCCTATTTCTTTATCTTAAAGTCTCTTCCACAGTTCTTCCTTATTGCGGTCTCTTATTCTGGGTTACCTCCCAATGAAGATTTTCTTGATTATTCTGTTCAAAATAGTATGTTTTCAGATATTCATACTGTTTTCTTCCCCTTTGTGTTTTTTGTTTACTATTTTATTTGTTTTTGGTCTCTCATAGTAAATAATTATCTCAATGAGGACTCCTCTTTTTCTAATATAATCATGATTTCAGAATATGAAGAACCTTGACTAGTAGGATAATGAATAGATAGATAATTGTTAAAGATATTTTCAACTTTTAATGAAAACTATTTTTTACCATATATGTATATATATAAAACCATTCTTTATGACTTTAATGTAAGCTTACAAGATTTTGTTTTGATTTGAGGAGCTGGGATTAAATTGAAGTTTTCCTGTAGGTTAGGTGAGTGATTTTCATTAAGTTAAATTCTCAGACCACAAATTAAATATTAATGCTGAATATATTTTTTTGTATAATGATTATATTATACATATATAATAATGCAATTGTTATAACAATGTGATAAAAATACTTCTTATAAATAATTTCTTAATTTTAATTATGTGAAATATTTGTGGGCCTTTAGTGGTTGGTAACTATCCAAATAACAAGATAAAACTCTGATGAGACAACTTTAGGAAACAATTTCAAAAATACCCTAGAAGAAAATCTGACATTATTTGAATGTGAGAAATATAATTTGCTTAACTCTAGCCTAACGTGATCATGTGAAGTTGATATCAAGGAGTGGAGTATTTACAAAAAATCAGCAGTGGTTCTTTCTGTAGGTAAAAGAGAAGGAACTTTAAACATCTTCAATGTGTACAAATTAATAGGAGCAGTTCCTACCTAAATTTCTAGAAAAATTATACTTACCCATTTTTTTTTCAGAGCATAAACTGAACATTTTGCAATCTTTCTGCTTTTCACTGGACCTTTTTAACCTTAAAGTTAACATTATATCTTTTATCTTGTATCTTGTTTCTCATGTTTATTTGTGCTTAAGTATGTATTATGTGAGTGCATATTCTTTTGTATTTTCATGTGTGTATGGATGCCAGAGGTGGGCATTATGTGTCTTTGTCTCTCTTCACTTTATTTTTGATTTAGGGGTTCTTTGTTGAACTTGAACCCCTTCCCCCAATTTGCTAGTTGTTGGCCAGCAAGCTCAAGGAATCCTCCTCCTATTTTTAGAACAACAGTCAATATATCTATGATCATATTTATATGTAAGCTTATACAGTGTAAATACTGTCTACCATTTTAAATACCTTCAAATCTTCTCTATAATTTCATATAAATTTTTATCCTGCATATGCCTATATGAAAATTATATATCTTAAAATTCATTTTTTGATCTTCTTTATTTCTTCCTTAGCTTTCAAATCCCAAAGACAGCCTGGTGTTTGAAGCTATATCTCACTGATTTGTCTCATGGTTATGTTTGCTTAAATGTCAGTTCCTGTCTATTATCTATATAATACTCATAAGTGCTGTTTTTACACTGTAATTTCCCCATTATTCATTTTATCTTCCATGACCTGCTGAATTTGCTTTTATAGAATGGATTTTAATTAAACACTCACTGATAAACATTTAGAGCAGCTCTCTCAGTTAGTGGATTGATGCTTAAGTATCATATCACATCCTGACCTGCCTTTTTAAACATTAAATCACAATACCTTTCAGATCCTATTTATAATTACTATTCTATATTAAGTCCTTGTCAATAGCTTTAATTACTATGCCAACAAATAATTTATGCTCTCACTTTTATGAACTAAGTATGAAATTCACCATAAATTGCAGGGTTTTCTTTCCCAGTAAAACGAAATAATATTTGTATTTCCAAAGCCCACCAGAGCACTTTGCTCATATCTTCTTTTGTTATTAGTTGCCAAATTTATTCAGTATAACATTTCTGCATTTTTATCAGTTACCTTTTCTTTTGATGTGCTACTGAATTATGTTTGATCTAACCTGTACTCCTCAATTTCTTTAAATCTCTAACATATCTTGTTTTACTCCTATTTAAAAATGTAAATAAGATTATGTTTTATGTGTGGTAAAAACTCAATAAAGGAAAATATTGGGGGATGGAGAGATGGCTCAGTGGTTAAGAGCACTGGCTGCTTTTGCAAAGGACCCAGGTTCGAATCTTAGCACCCACAGGACAGCTAACAATAATCTATAATTACAGTTCCAAGGGAATCCGGCACCGTCTTCTGACCTCCACGAGCATTTCACAACACAGGTGCACTTACATATATGCAGACAAAACACTCATGCACATAAAATAAAAATAATAAATCAAAATCTTAAAAAGGAAACTACTCAGTTAGACAGTGAAAGAAAAAGTAAAGGAGAGAGGAATGGCTCTGTAGGCCCACATGTATGCCAACACTGGGAGACCTCCCATGGATGGTGGAAAGTAGCCCAATGTATGAATATTCCATTAAAGACATTAAATCATAGAGCAATGACAGAAAGTAGGCCCCTCAAAACTGCTAATGAGTTAAGTATTTCCTGAGCTAATTTTCATCTCATTTGTACTCCTAAATGTTTTTTACATGAAAGTTAGTGCATTTGTTAACTTTTCATTACTGTGGTAGAATAACTAGAATGAAAGCTTTAAGGGGGAAAGATTTGTTGTGGGTCATGGTTTTAGAGTTTCAGTTCATGGTCATTTGACCTGTTTTTTCTGGTTCATGGAAAAGCAGAACATCATGGTAGCAATCACGTGGTAGAGCAAAATTGCTTACCTCATGGCCACCAAGAAGAGATGAAGAGAAAGAATACAAAGACAAGAAGTATCCTTTAAAGGCATGCCACAGTGACCTTCCTGTAACTCAGGTTTACTTCCTGATAGCTTTCCTGATAAGAACAGGGATAGAAATTAGCTGGGCAATTTTGGGTAAAAAAGACCCTGAAAGAAAAGTGACCATTTCTTCCTTGACTAAGAACTGGAAATTTTCCTGTATCTGCCTGTACACATGTACCTACCTGAGTTTAAGATTCCTGAACTATCTAATCCAAAGATGCCTCTAGTTCTACCATAGGTAAAGGCTGGGAATGCTAGTAGGAGGTCTTGTTTCTTTCCTTATCTCTTTCTCTGAATACCCGGTTCCTGAACCTCACCAACCTTCTGGGGATGCCAGAACCCTGAGGGATCTGGAGTAATCAGCTCATCTTCTCATGTCTTCCTCCCTCCTCTAAACCCTTAGTTACATTAATCCCTTATATGTTAGTATATATATTCTGATGTAACATCAGGAATCAGGAAAATGGAAAGGATACATGGAGGTAAAGGAAAAGAAAGGCCTTTGAAAGAAGGTAAATAGTCGGAAACAGATGTTAAAGTGCTGTGGTCGTCAAGTGGCTACTCTCCTCTGGCTATGGCCACTCTCCTGCTCTCTTAGTTCCCCTGATCAATTGTCCAGTCCAGACCCCAGGGCTGGTGAGGAGACTGTGTCAGCGGAGCCGTATTCAGACACAGGAGATCAAGTTCAGTGACACAGATCTGGTTTATTGCAGGAAGGCACAAGCTTATATAGGGGTAGAGGTCCAATCCCA
>NW_008359214.1:3145182-3154917 GCF_000622305.1 Nannospalax galili
GTTTATTGCAGGAAGGCACAAGCTTATATAGGGGTAGTGGTCCAATCACAGCACAGCAAGTAGGATACTTTATTAGCATAACAGGTTTAGCGTCCTATCACAGTAGAGCAAGTAGGATACCTTATTAGCATAACAGACAGCATCCTATTAGCATAACAGACTTAACATCTTATCACAGAATAGCAGGTAGGATGCCTCATTAGCATACTGGGTTTCAGATTACAGAGTCTGAATTCCTGGAAACCACGTGACCCTGACTGTTGCAATACTAAGTGTTGCAATTTTGGATTCCAAGGGTGGTGATTAGGGAGTGGCGAGCTCTAGGCATCAGTCTCATGATCTGCCAATGGGAGCAAAATGTCACAAGGCATTCCTTGTGGCTCCAGCAGTTGGGCCATTGCCTCAGGCCTGCTGTATGGCTGTCAATAAGACTTTCACCCTAAGCTCAAGTCTCTCTCCCACATAGGGCTGGGGTGGAGGTGGGGAAAGTGAGCTGGGAGATGAAGAGGGAAGGACATGCAAGGGGCAATGGTGTGTGTGTGGGGGAGTCATGATAGAGGGGGTGGTGGGAGGCAGGTGTTATTAGGGGGGAAGGTGGGGATAATGATAGTGCTGGAACTGGGGACAGAGGAGGGAGGCTGGATGAGAGGAAAAATATCAGAGATACATGAATCCTGTGGGGCTAGGAAACACAGAGGGAAAAGTGATGTCCTGTAAGCCCCATGAGAAATGCACATACAGATTCTAAACACTAGTGCAAATGTATACCTGGGAGCTGCTTGGCAAGGAAAACAGTGCCAGACAGAAGAAACCTCCCTTTGAGTTGTTGATGAGAGTGCATCAGGAGACTCCCAACTAGTAGATAAAATCCTTCCGGTGAAGACAGCACATACTTTGGATATAGGACTTGGAGCAATGGAGCTAAAACTGACTTTTACCCAAAGTTTAGTAATCATGATGCTAGATGATAATATTCTAACTGCCAAGGGAGAAAAACATCCAGTGGTCCAACTGATCCCTAAAACCTAATAACCATAATGACTGGCACGGCAAACTACATCTATTGGTGCAGTAGCTGCACTGTTGCGTGGTGGGGGGGTGCAATCAACAGCTATATAATTGGACTTAAAACCCTCTCAATGGGAGTGAACTCACGGGTGGCACTGTAAACTCAGCCAAATACACATGACAAGAGAGAACATAGAGGATTCTAGAGAAAATCCTATGTCTTTCATCTCTAGACAAATGAAATTTCTTACCATATGCTAAATATGAAATCTTACATTTACAGATAAGCATACCATATACCACTCATCAAAGAACCTTTTTTGCAACAGATAAAAGTTACTGCAAAATTTAACAACTGCGCAGACACAGAGAATATACATCTGAGAGATGTCCAGTACTAGGTGAAACATCTGCAGTAGAACCTGTATACCTAAAGCTCATGGAACATAGTGGAACAAGGGTTCTTGAATACAGGGAAGCAGAGGCCTTCAGGCCACTGGAAGCTTGCACATGTGAACTTGTGGCAATGGTGACATCAAGCACAAGACACATGCCAACTCAATTAAATAAGGGCCCAAGTGGGAGGATGGAAATGGGTGGTGGCCTGGTTCTAGACAGAACTATTGGAGACTGATTGCTCCTGAGTGAGGGAAAGTATGCCTTCTATGCAGTCTCTAGATGGGTTGACTATATCCCAGTGGCTGAATTTATCCTGAAGAACATCTGGGTACAAATGTTTGACTGGATAGCCTTAACATTTATGGCAGAATACATGAAGTCTGGTGGGGAGATGGTGGACTATGGATGGGGGAGGGGGTCTAAATTTGATTAGGAACCATTGAATGAAATTACAGAAACCCAACCCTAAAGATTAATGACCCTGAAGGTGAAAACCAGACTACAATGAAGAATATAATATATAAATGTGACAGAATTTATGTGGCCAGCACTTTTGAGTTCCTAATGTTTGAGTTCAACAAGGATATTTCTTCATAATTGTTGTACTGTTTTGAACTGTACATGAAGGATCTATTGTTTTATCAAAGGACATAGGGTGAAAGAGGAATCCTTTGTAAGCCAAGTGTGAAAAAAAATCACCCTCATCACCATACTGTGAAGTGTTGATTTTCTTTTTCTCTTTTGACTTTAATTAATCTCTCTCTGGACTTCAGTGAGACCAAAAAAGGTTTATTTTCATTGTTAGAGCTGGCTTGACAGATGAAATTCTTTGAACTATTGCTGCTCTAACTCTGCCAGGCACAATATTTATAGCTAAAAATTTTAATTTGTTTTACAACACAACAAAAGTAGAACAAGAAACTATGGGATGTGTAGTGGAGAGGTGAGGTCAATTTGAGGACACAAACCACTGACAGGAAGGTAGGTTCACAGTGACTATTCCCTTCTATCTTCCTTAAAGTTACTGTTTTTAAAAAATATTTTATTATTTTTATTTTATGTGTATGAGTGTATTGCCTGCATGTATGTGAGTGCACCCGTGTGGTGCAATGCCACAGAGGTCAGAAGAGGGCTTTGGATTCCCCTGGAACTGGAGTTAAGGATGTTAGCTGCCATGTGGGTGCTGAGAATTGAACCCGGGTCCTCTGCAAGAGCAGTCAGTGCTCTTAACCACTGAGCCATCTCTCCAGACCCCAAGTTACTATTTTTAAAAGATCTTTGTGGCTGAGGCTGAATTTAAAAAATTTTAACCACTTACCATTATCTTCAAAATCAAACTAATTTAATCAGATGCTGCAGTTGCTTTTTTTTTTTTCCTTCCTTTTATTTTTTCATTTTTTATTTTATTTTTTACAACATGTACTGCAGCACCTCATCCACACTGGGTCCAATTAATTGCATTTATTTAAATGTCAGTGTGCTCAACTTAAGTCAGGTCATATTTTTAAGTCACTACATATGAGTAAGATAACTTCTTATAATCACTCTTAACACCATGATATTTGTAATCATTTACTCTAAAATGACCTATTTCATTCAAAGTGCTTGTATACTAGCTGAAAGAACCACTCATACCACAAACCATGGAGGTAGATCCAAGGTCTTCCTCCCTAGGTCAACATTCCCATCCTACAGAGATGTGAAGTCACAAATGACTGATTTTCTTCCCTCTGTTCTTGAACAACATATGAAAAAAGCATGAGGAAAGAGAAGTCATAATAAAAGAAATCAAGAAATTAAGGCACATTATTTTATTTGACTTAAGAGTTTTTTTTTTTTTTGACTCAAGAACAATTTTGTTAAAGTTTAAAAGTAAAACCCCAGGACAGGCAAAGTGTGAATCTGGGCAGATGCCCAGGCCAGAAATAGGGAAGAGAAAGAGAAAAAACCATGCCGTTTGAGTCAAGTTGACATGGAGGTCAGCCACATGACAGGGAGGAAAATTTCCTAGGGAAAACAAAACAAAACAAACAAAACAAAACAAAACAAAACAAAACAAAAAACAGGCATTGAAACTTCTGAAAGGCTTACCAGTTAATTAACACTTCAATGACCTTGCAGAATTTGGAAGGTTGCAGATCCAGAGCCTAATTACAATTTATCTTGGACCACTTTTAGCCCTCGACATAGCCTCAACTCTGTGTTTGACTTGATATCCTATGACTAACAGATTAAAACCTCTTGGAATGTATAACTTAGCAGACCACCACCTGCATCTGAAGTCTTCAGTATACTTGAAAACTGTCTTGAATTATAGCTCTATTTGTTTTGTTATTATAAAAATTTCATAAAACTGTTACCACGTTGGAACATGGAATTTGGAGTTACCTGAACCTGTGTTCCTGAGCCATCATCACACATATTTGGCTTCAGAATAAACTATTATCCCCTTTGAGGTACGAGTTGTGCTTTTGCATTGACAGTAGCTTTAGAGAAAAAATGAAAAGACCCTAAGTACCAGAGAAAGCATACTTAGGCTGCAGAAAGCAACCCAAATAAAAAGACGGAAGGGAAGAAAAAGGAAAGAGTACACATTTTTGAGTAATGATTCCAGAAAGTGGTGAGACCCTCATGGCAGAGCATAGGGACTGCACTAGGGACCAAGAATTCTGGGAAGGAAAAGTAGGCATTTTATATTGGTACTGCGTAAGTAGAGATAACTTTAATATCATGTATAGATCTTGATAAAATCAAACATTTTTTCCTTATTTCTTTTCCCTTCTCTTTATCCTCTTCTTTTCTCTTTCTTGCTTGTCTCATTATTCTTCTTTCTTTACTTTTATCTCCATCAAACATCTGGTGATAGACATAGTATTTGAAAAATACTGTGTTAGGTATTAAGTGGCTAACACTGTGCTTGGGACAGAGACATATTTTTCACTGACAAATTTAAGTTTCAAAAACACTAATAAAAACTTTCATTGTCTGTGTTAAGTTTTACAGACTTTTGGAAAAAAATATAGACACATTCTTCTACACTTAATATGATATAGAAATGTAAACAGTAAGAGTTTAAAATTCTCCTAAATGCTTACTTCCTTTGCTTTCCCCGGCTGCACAACCTCCAGCACCCTGGTGCCAGCACCTTTCCTGGGTAAGTCCAGCATGCCCACCATTCCTTGACTCTTTCACCCTTGGAGATTCCATCCACATCTCTCCTCCTAGCCTGGGTACTGACCCGTTTCTTGTCTTGGCACCCCAGACACCGGGGCTAAGCTCTCGGCCCAGAGCCACCATTGCTTCCTGATCCATTGCATACAGACCAACCCAGTTTCTCCCTGCAGTTCCCAGGAGCCCTCTGGGCCTGGTCCCGCCATCACCTCCCTTTGCTTCCCTGGGCTGAACAGTCTTTGGTGTCCTGGTGCCATAACCTTTCCTGGGTAAGTCCAGCAGCGTGCCTACCTCACCTTGACTCCCCCAGCCTCTTTCCCCCTCCCAGCTCCACCCTCCCAGCCTGGGTACTGACCCATTTCTTATCTTGGCACCCCAGACACTGGAGCTAAACTCTCAGAGCCATCACTGCTTCCTGATCCTTTGCACCCAGACCAACCCAGTTCCTCCCAGTAGTCCTTAGAAGCCTACTGGGCCTGGTCTCACCCCAACCTACCTTTGCTTCCCTGAGTGGCTCAGCCAACGGCTTCCTGATGCTAGAAATTTTCCTGGGTGCATGTGGCCTGCCATGCCTTGACTTCCCCAGCCTCCCAGCACCCCTCTTAGCCTGGGCACTGGCCCATTTATTGACTTGGAACTGCAGACTCCTGAACTGACCTCTAGGCCCAGAATCCCCACTTCTTCCTGATCCTTTGCACCCAGACCAAACCAGTTCCTCCCAGTAGTCCCCAGGAGCCCTTGGAACCTCTTCCCAACCCCCACCTCCCTTTCATTCCTGGGTGGCACAGTCACCAGTTTCCTCAGATCAGCATCTTTCCTGGGCCCTGCTCCCAGGCCAACCCAGCCCCCAAATTCCTGAAGGCAGCATCTTTCCTGGAGGGACCCAGACCTTAGGAGAAATCCTAAGAGTACCTAAGCCTCATCTCACTTGGGCCTCTGTGAGAACTCCTGAAGATAAAAGCAATTCAGCAACTCCAATATAAAATCAAAGAGAGAACCTGAAGCCTAGGCCAACCAGCTTTTCATGACCAATAAGACAACCACAAAGGCACATAAAGTTTACAAAAAGAAGCAGACCTAAATTCAACAAAGGAAGGATTGAGTCTCACATAAGAATCAGAAACTACAAAAGAAATTCACATGTTAAAGTCACAGAGAAAAAATAATAACATGAAAAACCAAAATAATAGATCCCAATCAAGTATCAATAGTCCTCCAGAGGAGTACAATGAGAACCCCTTAGAGATAACACAGGACATGGAACTCAAAAGAACAGCTATAAACAGGATAAAAGTACTCAGTGTATTTAAAGAACACATAAAGAACACACTTGTACATCCACGTTTTTTGCTACTTTTTTCACAATAGCTAAGAGATGAAGCAACCTAAGTGTCCCTTAACTGACCAGTGGATAATGAAAATGTGGTTCATTCATATGATGGAGTTTTAGTCAGAAGTAAAGAAAGATGAAATCATGAACTTTGCAAGTAAATGGAAGGAACTAGAACTGTTATAGTAAGTGAAGTAACACAGACTCAGAAAAAAAAAAAAAAGATATATGTTCTCCATCATATATGGATCTTAGCACCCAAATCCTGATAAGTGATTATGTATCCAGACATAACTACAGGAACCAAGATAATGAAAAATATCCTGGGAGGTAAAGGAAAAGAAAGACTCTGAAAGAGAAGTACAGTAGGAATCAGGTGTTAGTAAGGGAGGTATGGATAAAAATGGGGTTATTTTAAGGGGATGGGGGCAGGGAAGGTTATACAAAGAACCTAGAGGACAAAGGGAAAGATAATGCTCAAGTGAGGTGGGACCATAAGAGAAGGGAATTATTAAGGGAGAAATGGGAAAAATAGGGGCACCTTAAATGGGGAAACCACGGCGGAATGGTTAGACAATGTGAGAGATAAATAATGTCTAGCTAGTTTTTTAAAAAAACAGAGGGAACCATATTAATCCAACGACCTACTGACAAATTACACATACAACTAGATCAAAGAATATATGTCCAGGCATGTTTTATCTGAGAACATTTGGTATTTGCTCAAGCTTTATCTACATGGCACATGGTAATTAAAAGCACCAGACTGGTGGAACTAACATTCTTGGATGTTTAACAGCTATACTTTGAGGCCTATACTAATTTGGTCAGAGGGACATAAAGGACAAATCTTGCTCCTTGCCCTCCTAGTTGACTAAGTTCCAGGGGACTATGAGGATCTCTCAAAATGTTCTATAACTGTGGTGAGTCATCTGTCCTCTTGATCAAGGAGGCCATGGAGACCCTACCAAATGGACTTGAACCAGTGTGGATCAACACAGAGAGAATATCTCCTCCATGCTTCCAAGCGAAGCCAGCCATGGTCGAGTAGGACCTTTGACTTATATTCACATCTATGGAACTGGTAAAAGAAAGGAGCCAGGGTCTCCTCACAAGCCCATGTGACCCCCGAGGAACAGATCCTCAAATGACCTTAAGAGTAAAAATAAATTGGTTTATCTGGGCCAATTGTAGGGTCTTAAAGAAGGAGGTGTAACCAAAGATTAAAAGGGGCAATATACTTTTTTAAGAGTCCATGTGTATAGCTAAAGGCTACATAACAAGAAACAATGCCAGACAGGAGATAACTTCCTTTGAGTTATTGGCCCAAGAGTCTCCCAGACAGTAACCCAGCATAGAACTAGGAAAATGAACAGCAGACCCCAATATTATCTAAAGGAATATTGACAACTAATTTCTGCTAGATGAAGAACAGCTGATGCCCGTAAAACAAGGACCTCTAATTTGGCTGGCTAGATTCAGTGGATGGACAAGCACTGCAGAATGGCTGGGGCACTGACAACACAATGGATTGTAACAAGAATGAAAGAATATATGGGCTCCAGTGGGGATGGGGAGCTATAAGAGGCTGCCATTTGGAATGTTGGTTATATAGATGAATAAGATTGTTTGGGATGTTCTGTATGATACACACACAAAAAAATAAACAAATTAAAAAATATATTTGAGGAGGAAGCGTAAAATTTTACTTTATGCTAATTGATAGAGGTGACAAATATTACTATTGAAATCTACCTGATGACTTTATATCCATACTCAGGTCATGGATCAGAATGTAATTGACTGTGACTAGTAATAATCAGATAAATAGAGATTGGAGACACGTGTGCAAACATCTATGTTAACGAGTCTTTATGAAACAGCATATTTTAAAATGAAATGGAGATTTTTTTTAAAGGTTAAAAACTCATTCAATTTTATGTCTTACATGTTCTATACTGAGTTCAATAGTGTATAATGTATTTATTCAACTTTGAACCTAAAAATTTAGTCACTTTTGAAAGATATATCCTTGCTCTGGAAATTGTTATTGAATATGTTAAAGCTGTAATGAAATGCTTCTTCTAATCATGTGGTTATTAAATAAAATAAATAAAATTCTCCCAAATAAAGTTGCTCAAGTTGTCAGTGATGGTGACTCAAACAATAGGCATAAATCTAAATTTTCTGTATTTATTTTTCTATGTTAAGTGGTGCTTTAAGATGAAAAAAACTCATCAATGACTCTAATACTCAGATTATTTTTAAAAATGTGCAGATGTAGCAGTCAAAGAATTCCAGCATCAATAAATCTTTTTCCTTAGAGCTGGGGAGATGTCTGAGTGGGTAAAGCACAGGCTGTGCCAGAATGAGGACCCGAGTTTGGGTGCCCAGAACCCACGTAGAGGCAGGTCTAGCACACATCTGTAATTCCTGTGGTCCAATGACAATATGGCAGGCAGAAATAGGAGAATCTCTCAAGCTTGTGAACCAAATAACCTAGAGTGCTCAGTAAAGAAGAAAAAAAAAGAGATCTTGCCTCAAACAAAGTGGAAGATGTGGTTTGACATATAAAAACGTCCTCTAATTGCCCCAGGATTTGATCCAAAGCCTTTTGTTTCAGAGCCATTGTTCATGATTACTTTAAGGCCCATGCAAACGCAAACCAGATAAAAATACAGCATAGAACTTGGGAAATGGGTACACACATACACACACACAAACACACACACATAAACACCATACACAATCACACACATATTTTGAAATAAAATCTTTTATAAAAGAATGCATATGAGAATAAACATGGCCATTTTTATACTCTTAAATATATTCCTAAACATTTCCTCTGTATCCAAATTAAAAAGGCTTGTTACACAACTAAAAGTCCAACACTTGCTAATAGGTCTTAGAAATCCTAGCACTAACCTTTTCTGAAGTCTTCCTACTGCAATTTAAACAAAACCAAAATTGTCAACAAATTAGTGGTTAACAATATGGTATGTCCCTAAACGAGATGTGAAAATCTACAGATATGATCATATGATATTCACCAATGAAAGCAAACACTCATAAAGAAATCAAAGCGATCGTTGTACTATGCAGTGCACTCCAAGACAACAGAAAGAATAAAGAATGTTATTTAATATCAATGAAAATAACATAATGCGACACAGTGAGAAATTTTCCCACTTTAAGACTGCCATGTAAATATTTCCTTAGTCATCAGAAACTACTTTGTTTATAATTTTCATGATTAAAATGAGCATTTGTATTATATGAGTTATCTAAATGAAATACATCACCCCCTGCACAAGATTCTGTTAGATTATTATACTAGTTGTCACTTAATAAAGAATACTCAAAAGTACCATTTTAAGCACTTCATACATTTTATTTACCACTTTAAACCATGCTAAAGTAGGTACCATTATAATCCCTGCTTTCCAAATGACCAATTAGAGGTACAGAGAGGAAAAGTTAATTGCCAAAATTTACACAAGTAGCTAAATGGCAGAACCAGTATTTGAACTCAGTTAATGCTAATTTGTCCCTCTAGTGAATATGAAATTGAATGCATTTTAAAATACTCTATTAAAATGGTAAATCATTTTTACACATTTAAAAATATTATTTAGTAGCTAATTAAATATTTGAATATGTAATTACTTCAATATGTGCTATAACAAGAAATAAATTTATTTTGATGTTCTGAGAACCATACTACAGCATTTTATAATTTTGTTTTTCTATATGTATTGAATCCTTATAATTTTTATAACAGTAAATCAATATTTTTACCAACTTCTAATTAATAAAGTGTATTT
>NW_008359214.1:3154930-3172982 GCF_000622305.1 Nannospalax galili
AAAATTCTATATAATTTCTTGATCTTTTGCGCTGAGGTATGTTACACCTTTGACTATTAACATACCATTACAAATCTATATAATTCTACTTAACATTTATGACAATAATTTTTTAATAATTTTCATTAACTTTTGAGCACTTACAAGAATAATAGTGACTCAATAATTCTTATTAAACTAATTATTGAATGAACCTCATGCATTCCTTATTTTAAAAATGTTCCGTACAGCTCGGTGTGGTGATGCACACCTTTAATACCAGTAGTTGGAAGGCAGAGGCACGTGGATCTTTGGGAGATGAAGACCACCCTTGTCTAAATAGGGAGTTCCAGGATGGCTGGGGTTACAGAGAGAACCTGTCTCAGAAGGACAAATGTATATAAATTATACCTACATATAATTCTATACAATTCTTATGATTTTTTAAATCACACCTATGAACTTTATTATCTTTTGTTCTATTCCTCAGCGGGATTATATTGAGTGAATCAATATCTTTATATATAATCTCATTTAATTTTCCTTTTAATGAGAGCTTTCATTTCTAGTCAAATTTTGTAGGACTTGTTTCCATGTCACAGGAGGAGGACTCAGTCTACAGGAACTTACCATATATTTGCTCCTTTTGTTCCCTGCTCTATGCCCTGCTCTTTTCTGCTGAGAGCAACTATTTTTGAATCCAAAATGTGTGCCATCCTGTTTGTGTGTATTCTTATAAAACATGTAACATTTATATCTATAGATAGGTATTATTGTTTTTTATACTGTATTATAGTTTATGCTTTTTTTTACACAGCCCCAATATATATATATATATATGCCTTTTAAAATTATTTAAGATGATTGAAATATACATTATGGCATACTTTCTCTCCCATATCAGATGCAGACATATAGACATTATAATTAGTCATCTCTAGTAACAATATATCATTTAATTAACAATCCAACATATGTGCCATATATACATATATTCTATATATAGTCAGTTGTAATTGGGCAGCTTTTTCAAGATTTCTTCTCAATTACCTTCTACACCCTGACTTAGCATACTGCTATTATGTTCTGATAAGACAAATTTTGAAATGCATAGGAATTTTATGATATGACTTAATAATAATTAGGAAACCCATCAATTGTATAAGCTTCTCTTTAAATATTTTATTTATTAAATTTATTTTATGTATTTGAGTATATTGCCTGCATGTATGTAAGTAAGTGCACCTGTGTCATGCAACACTCTCGGAGGTCAGAAGAGAGCACCAGATCTCCTGGAACTGGAGTTAGGGGCAGTTGTTAGCCACCATGTGGATGCTGGGAATCGAACCTGGATCTTCTGCAACAGCAGTGAGTGCTCTTAACTGCTGACCCATATCTCCAGCCCATCCCCATAAACTTTTCTTTCAAAATCAAAAAAATGAGTATGAATTTCTCTATAATAAAATAGAAAATAGAAGCTAAGAGTTTGGCTCAGTGATGATAGAATATGTGTTTAGTACACTAGGGCCCCTGGGTTTAATCTCTAGCATCAAAGGAAGAAAGAAGAAAAGAAAAAGGAAGAGATGTAAGGAAAGGGGGTTGTGGGAAGACAATAGGGCATATGTCTCCTCATCTAACCAGGAAATAAAAAATAATAAAATAATGACTAATCCTTAGGAATAAATATTTGAATAGCACACCATGAAGAAGTATTTCAGTGACAACAGTGTATGGTTTCAAACGCATACCCAGTTTAAGACAAGCCAAAATGCATACCCAGTTTAAGACAAGCCAATAGACATTTTTTCCTCCAGTATTTATTTATAGGTTGAGAAAATATGAACAAAAACAAGTATAATTTCTGTTATAAGTAATTCATTGATGTGGAAGTTTTCTCAATCTAATTTTGGATTTCCAACTAAAAGTAGTTTCTTTCATAGTATAAGGACTGCTGCATCAAAACAGATAATTTGGCAATTGCAATAATGAAATTTGACAGAAAATAAATTGTTGTTTTGGCTTGAGATTGGAGGCTTAATGGTTTAGCATGGAAATGATTTTCAATTTTGGTTTCACTGTTATTTCTACCATACCAGAGATAGATACCTTGAAGTGGCTCCTGGAATTCATACCTGGTCAGGTTCTCACACAATGTGTACCAGTATACCTCACCCCAAACCCTGCTCGCATTTCCACACCTCTTTACCTCTAATCCTCTTCTATTAATGCTATGCACCATGATTCCAAAGTAGAAAAACATACTTGAGCAAAAGAATACTGTTCATTTGGCAGAAAAAATGGGGTGAGGTGAGGAGATGTTATGTTATGTGGAAAAGTAAACTCAGTACCAGAAAAGAGCACCTACTACATTAACACTGTTCACTTAGATGCTAGAGAACCCAACTACAGTCTAACTACTAAATGAAAAATATATTTATTCATAAGTTAAATACTGTGGTCCATAAAATGATTTCTTTTTTTTTGAGTTAATTTGTTTTTCCAAAAAAGGTTCCATTTATAACAATAATAAAAAAAATGTTATAGTAGCACAAGAGCAAATAAAACAGAAGTTGATTCACTGTTGATTGGACTAAAGGGACCTAAATCTGGGACTTGTGTAGATAATGGGTGTTCAAGAACAAGATGATAAATGTTCTCTGAACTAGTTCAAGTTCTGGAAGGTAATCAAGAGCAATGGCAATAGCCTCTAAGTGTTTAGGAGAGGGTCTATGGAACCCCACTGATAAATGACTCAAAAAGTTTAACCCATTCCTTTCACTGGGTTTTGTCTTGTATAGCCAATGGTGTTTGGGCATGACATTGTCCCACTGTGAAAATGTAACTCCATTTAAACCCCTTTAACATATAGCTACATAAATTTAAAAAGCTTCTATAGTAGAAGGTACCCATATGGCATTTTCAAAGTCCTTTACTATAAGATATCCTTCCCATATTCCCTCCAGTATCCTGTCCCATCTACCAGTCAATTTATTCCTTTTTCTTCAATTATTCCCATTATTCTCTTACCTCATTTTAATTTTTTTAAATTGATCTTTTAAGCTCATATAATATTTCCCACTCACATCCAGACCCCCTCCCCCATCCACCCCCCTACACACACCTAACCCTATGCACTCTGCCATACATTTGCTGAGTCATACTCATTCAGATGTTTGTACCTAAATGTCCTTTAATGTAAATGTATCCACTGGAGTCTAGTCAGCCCATCCAGTGGTCATATGTAAGTCATACCCTCCCTCACCCATCAGCAACCAGTCTCAAATAATTCTTGATCTAGTGCTGACTGGCCACCTATATCTCACCTCCCCTTTGGGCCCTTGTTTAATTGAGCTGACATGGGTCCCACATTTGAAGTCACTGCTGCCACAGGTGCACATGAACAAGCGTCCATTAGCCTGGAAGCCTCCATCCGCCTCATAAGTTCATGAACCAGCCCTGGCTCTTACAATCTCCTGCCTCCTCTTTGGCCCTCCTTCTTGTCACCCATGTTATAATCTCCATTCCTACTTTCCACAAATAGTCCAATTTAAACATATAGATAGATGATAGATAGATAGATAGATAGATATAGATAGTTAGATAGATGATAGATTTTTAAATCTTTATATATACATAAAGATTTAAAGCTGTTCTCTATATGAGAAAGAACATGATTCATTTGTCTTTCTGGGTCATCGTTACTTCACTCAAAATGACTATTTCTAATTCTGTCCATTTGCTTTCAAATTTAAAATTTCATTTTTTACAGCTGAATAGTATTCCACATTTCATGCATATGAACTGCTGTTTTATTATCTACTCATCACTTGATGGATATCTAGGTTGTTCAGCTTCCTAGATATTGAGAGTACAGCAACAATAAACATAGATGAGCAATTATGTCTGTAATGAGATATAGAAAGGTCTTTGGAAATATGCCCAGGCATGGTATTGCTGGATGAAGCTTATGAGGAACTTGCACACTGATTTCACAAGTGGCCACATCAGTTTGCTCTCCCACAAGCAGTGAATAAGGGTCCCCACATTCATGCCAGCATCTGTCTTCTTTTTTTCTATTTTTCTTTTTTCTTAGCCATTTTGACTGGGGTAAGATGAAATCTTAAGTTAGTTTTAATTTTCAACTCTTTGATGTTAGAGGATGTTGAACATTTATTTTTTTTAACTTTTACAAAATCTTTACTGAGAATTTCGTACATTCATATAAGGTGTTTTGATCAAATCCATGCCCACTCCCTCCCCTCCAACATTCCCCCCTCTGAAGAGGTAACCCTAAAATCTTTTAAGGCTTAGATACAAGCTCCCAAATACTTTAGACATTTTTGGTCTTTGGAACAGAGTATGGTACTAATAGGCCCCAGGACATTTAAACTTTTAGCCCAGAAACTTGGCTACATTTCTTTGGGTCTTTTTACCCTAACTGCCTAGCCAATTCCTACCTCCTATTCTTATCACAGATTCCTCTGAAGGGGTTACCCAAATTGCCAATAGAGAATAAGGATGCAGACCACTCTGGATTCTTCCATGATGAACCAGGGACCCAGGGTGAGGCAATTGGAGTATCCCATCTGTGGGTCTGTTGGGGAACCCTGCTGCTAGGGTTGTAGTCCTCCATATCCGGATAGCTCTAAGGGGCTCGGGGCTACATGGAAGGACTCCCCTTCTCAGCAGGGGGCCTCCTGCTCTCTTCCTGACTTACCTGGAAAGTGCCACCAAGCACGGATGCCTGACCTTATTTGGAACATGACATTTGGCATAGTTGCCTGGAGTAAAAACTACCCCCAGGTTTTTTCTATATGATAATTAGGCTTTGCCTGGTAGTCGATAGGAGCCTACTGCCACATGTAAATAAAGCATACTATGAGCACCTATCGGCTGAAGCATTGGCTACTGCCCCCACACTATATTTTTCCCTAATCCTCACTAAGTAAATGGAGCTGTTTCACTGAATCTGGAGCTGTTTGTATCACTGAACCTGCCTCCCCAGAAGGACTTTCTTCCGTCAGTGCTCACTGGCCATCCTGACCCCTTTCATTGTTTCTGCCCTTTGTCCTGGTGGAACGGTGGCCAATGACCCATGAGGAAAGGGAATGACACCACATGGTTCTATCTAAAAGACTCCCAAATTGCATGACTCTTGTCTCTAAGGGGAAAAGAAAGTCCTTGAATTCTGAATAGGAGATGTGAAGGAGAAGTAAAGGCAAGAGTAATTAGCATTACAAGTTCTAGACAGGGAACTAGAAGAAAGTCAGAACAGGGCAATTTCAAATGTTCATTTGAGAGTCCATTGGAGTTTCTTGACAAGGGCTTCCAAATGCATCCCTCTATTGGGTACTTCCTCATTTTTCTTTTGTCTTCCAAGGTTGGACTAGTTGGCTGGGAAGAGTTATTTTTCAATATAATTTGTTTTATTTTTTGAGAATTTCATGCATGAGTACTATATTTGCATGATTTCTACTCCTCCCTGTCCCTCAAAACACTCCCATGCTTCCCCAACTCCTCACAATTTCTTATCTACTTCATTGCTTGTTTTTGATATTGTTACATACACATATATGCATTTATATGAACATATATGTAATACACTAAATTTACTTAGTGGTGCCTGTGTTTGTTTACATGTGTTTAGGGTTGCCCACTTGAGATTAAATAACTTCTCAGGGAGCTTCGTCCCTGGGGAAATCTGATTCTTCCTCCTTCCACATCCATTGATTGCTTGTAGCTTTTCATTATGAGGTGAGACCCTGTGTAATTTCCCACACCCACGCTGGCATGTCAACTGGTTTGGCATTATGGAGATCTTGTGAAGCTACCATACTGGGAAGATTTAGTGGGTACAGTTTTCCTATAAAGTCTAGAATGCATTAAATGGCAGCAAGTGTTTTATTCCTCTGCTCCTAGAATCTTTCACCTCTTCTTCCCTGATATCCCCTGATCTTTAGGTATAAGGTTACATTCTTGATGTTTTAGTTGTTTCAGGGTACCTCACAGTCACTTATTCTTTGCATTATGACCCTTCATGAAACTGTGCAATCTCCATCTGTTTCAAAAAGAAACTTCTATGATGAGTGGTGAAAGCTTCATTTATCTATTAATATAAGCATATGTGTGTTGAATATAGTAAATTATATTGCTCTAGGAAACTAAAAGCAGTAGGTTTTCTAGGCTCTATGATCTCTTTATCCAAGTGTATTTAACTATATTTACAGTATTATGCATGGACTTCCTTCTTATTAAGAATTTTGTTGATTAACTCCAACAGGAATGAGCCATTATTACACAAGGAAAGATAATTTGCTAGGCCAATCATTTTTGTGTTTCATAGGCTTACACCCAAGTAGGACTATTGATTTATTTGCCGCCTTGGCAGTCTGCTTAGTACCTTATGATACTATGAGCAACAGATTTTGTGGAGGAGACTTCTAGATCATTTCTAGCTCAATTATTCCAAGTTCTGTGTCTGAATTAGGTGATGTCTTCAGCCATATGATCTTATCTTGAGTCTCTAGGAGGCAATCAAGGACTGTGGCACTGACCTATATTATGTTGGGAACCCATTGAATTACCATGGCCAGTAACTCAAAAGGAGGTTTCCCTTGCCTGGTACTGTAATTTTTGTTATATATAGCCTTAAGATATCTATATGCATAGACTCAAATATATATTATAAATGAATTTTTCAGTAGTCATAAGCAATATTATATTACCCTTTGGTTTTTCATACCACTTAAGTGTTATTTATCCTTCCATCCTCCCTCTCTCCCTTCATAGGTCTTTCTTCAACCTCCCTAATTACCTCTCTCCATTTTTCCTATATCCCACTTGATAGTATCTGTGTCCTATAGAGTGAAATATATTCTTTACTTTTTTGTCTATCAAATTTAGACATGTGAATATTATGTTAAGCCCTCGATCCATTTAGAGTTTTGTATAGGGTGAGACATAGGGCTTTAGTTTCATTCTTCTGTATTTAACTACTCAGTTTAACCAGCACAGTTTGTTAGGTGAATTTTCAAAGATGATGTAAATTTAAATGCTATGTTTTTTGTTTCTATGTTTACCTACATTACTGCATACTTATATGTGAAAATATTAATAAAACATAATGGCTATATTAATTTTTACATTATGCTAAATATTTTTGTTACAGTATCTGGGTAGAAATAGGTAAATAAAGCTGGTTTTCAATAAAACTCAGAATTAACTAAATGTGATGATGCCAGAGAACTCAGACACTGTACATTCACTGCAATCGAAAGGTGATTCTAGATTTAAAATTGATCTTTTTCTAGATCATATAACAGTACAAATAAAAAGAAATGGTTGTGGACCAGATGGCATGAGTTTGATACCTGAAACCCACTACAGGTTCTCCCATGACCTCCACAAGTCCACTGAGGCATACATGTGTACATGCATATACTAAGTAAACAAAATTAATTGGTTTTATAAAAAATTGTTTTTGTAAAAAATTTTTTAAACATTATGTATATGATGTCACTGAACTATTGACCATATTTAGGTTATGCTTCATTTAAAAATAAAATAATCTATAATCTGTGTGTGTGTATGTGTGTGTGTTTTGGAATGTAGATGCATGCAAGTTACAGCCCATGTGTGGATGTCAGAGGTCAAGATGGGGTGTTTTTCTAGACTTCCACTTTTTTGAGATAGGATGTAGTGTTGTTAACCATTGCTTATGCCAGGTTAGGTGGCCCTAGAGCTCACAGCTCTTCTGCATCCAGCCCTAAACCTGTTGTAGGAGTGCTGGGGTTTCTGATGCATTACAGCATACTTGGATTTACATGGGTTCAGAAATATTGAGATTGGGGCTTAACAGATGCCTCAGTTGTTAAAAGCATGGGCTGTTCTTGCAGAGGACCTGTGTTTGAATCCCAGCACCCACATGGTGGTTAACAACTATCCATAACTCCACTACCAGGGAATCTGACACCCTCTTCTGACCTCCATAGGCATTGCATGGCATGGGTATACTACATACACACAGACAATACATTCATACACATAAAATAAAAATAAATAAAATATTTTTAGACAGAGAGAGAAAGAGAAGCTAAAAATAGTGCCTAGCTAGTATAAAACATCAGAAGAAATCATATTAGTCATAAAGCCTACTCAAAAATTGCACATACATGAGTCTGTGAGTATAAGATACAGTGCCAGACAGGAGAAACCTTCCTTTGAGTTGTTGGCCAGGATAATCCAAGAGACTCCCAAAATTACACAGGCTATTGCCACAGTCCTTGATTACCTCCCAGAGTTTGATGGTAAGACCTTATTGCTCAAGACAGGATGTATTTGGACATAGGATTTAAAGCAATGGAACTAGAACTGACCTGGACACCACCTTCCCAGAAGGATAATGCTCATAGCTTTGGAGAGCACTATGTATGCTGGTAAGGAGGAACATCAATCTATGGTCCAGGCCCAGCTTCAAGGCCTAAAAACCACATCAATGACCAACAGCAAGTGATATTGGTGCAGTGTGGAAACTTTTCTCTTGGGGGCAATCAATAGCTCCCTACTGGACTTAAAGCCTCCTCAATGGGAGGAAACTCATGTGTGGTACTGTAAACCTGTCCAAAAACACATAGCTGGAGAGGTCATAGATCTTAGAGAAATCCCCAAGACTCTCATAGCTCTAGACAAATGTAATTTCTTATTACGTACAAAATATGGATCCTTAAATTTAAAGACAAGTATCCCAGTCACCACCCATCAAAGAAGATTATTTTTCAAGAGACAGATAATTATGGAGTTCCACAACTGGTCACATACACAGATTGTCCATGAATTGCCCAACCCTAAGTGACACATTTAGGTTGCAGCCTCTACACCTATGGCTCACAGAACATAGAACAAGAGATGAAGAGAACACTAATGCTTCTTTAAATTCTCATCAATAAAGTTCCCTCCTGTAACAGAGGGCCAGGAAGGCAAAAGGTCACATAGGGCCAAAACAGAGAGTAAGAATCTTCATAGTGTGGATCCTTGGATAGGTCTCCTACATTAAAATACACCCACCCAGGGCTCAGGGACACTGTGGAAGAGGGGGCAGTAAAATTGTAAGAGCTAGGAAGGAGGTGTGTGACCATACAGAAACAGTCCTATAGGCTCCTGGGACTCTTCTCATAAGAACCTACAGCAATGGTGTCAGCATACATAAGACCCATGCAAACTTAGACAAAAACCAAGCACAGAACTGTTGAAATGAACAGCAGGCCCAAATCTTAGCCAAAGAAATATTGGCAGCTGTGTAAGGAAGAGCTGATCTCCTTAAAGGGAAGGACTCTAGATATGCTGACTAGAACTCAGTGCAGCAATGTGCACTGAGCAACATCTAACTTTACATGATAGGCTTAACATAAGTGACAGAATGTATGAACTCCAGTGGAGGTGAACTCTAGGAGGTGGCTATGGGAGGGTGCCAAAGGGAAAGTGGGTATAGAGATGATTTTCTGTGTGAATATACAAAATTCATTTAGAAAAAGAGAATAATAAAAAAGAATTAAAAATAAAATCCTGAGCTCAGTGCTAGTGATTTATCTCACCAGTCCAAGGGCATGGTTTCTTAAATTAGCATGAGTCCTGGCTACCAGAAGTAAATATACTGAATTTGATCAATTCAGTATAACATTTCTTGATATTAATAGTTGATTGTCTGAAATGATAGTCATGCCAACCAAAAATGCAATAATTAAGCTTATATGAGTAAAAACTCATGTCATACATAAAATTAAATTAAAGATCATCTTAAAGTCCTGAATTTTATATTATAACCAATTAAAAATATTTATTATGCTTTAAAATCTATACTATATTTGGCCTCATAAAATCTCCTCCAAAGAATTACTATTGTTGTCCCAATTTACTGGTAAGGAAACTGAGGCCATATTAAATGTACTGCAGAAACATGCAGCAATTAATTGGCAGAGATGGGAAAGATGCAGAAATATTTATAACATTATCTGTGATTTTAAATTACTGTCTCGATTGATCAAATTAGTGAAGGGGCAATATTCTCTAAAAACTCACAGAAGATATGCAGATCTAGAGATCATCTAAACGTATTTGCACACACAGAAGACAAAAAAGACTGTGTCAAGCCTTTGCTTTTCATAGTCCACAGAAACCCCACTCCTTACTCCTCCATTCCCATCACAACCCATTTCACAATCAATCTTGTCTTCACCTCATCAGTGGAAATTACTCCAAACTCTTAGGTCAGTTATATTTAGTTTTGGAGGAGCAATTTTCCAGTTATCAAAGTACCTGAGAGCTTTCAGAATTTCTTTTCCATTCTTTTTTTTTTTTACAATACTTTCAGCATTTTCCAAACTGTCACATGGAAAAATTAGTTAACAGATTATTCCATGCCTATCTTAAATAATTTCTTTGTTATATATTAAGTCCATGTTTTAATTTTTTCTGTTTAATATGTGAGGTTTTATTTTTAAATGAATGTTTGTTTTAATTAACTTATAAAGTAACTGGCTTCTTTATGACATTTCCATGCATAGTCCATTGTAGTTAAGTTCCCCCTGCTCCCCAGCCCCCAGCCCCCTAGCTCCTTCACACTGTGTCCTGCTATACCCCATGTACAACCCTGTAAAGTTTCCTTTGGGCATCTCATGTACCCCTTTCTAGTTTCCTAGTCTTTCCTTCATTTACACAAACCAGGATACACATTTAACAATTAGAAACTAGGATCTACATATGAAAAAACATAACCTTTTTAATGGTTATTGTCCTCCACAGTTCTCAGGCAGTCCAGACTCCTGCTTCCCACTAGCAGCTAATCTCTAGGAAAGGACAGGCTCTTTACTGAACAGTATTTGAAGATCTGATGTCTACATGAAGAGTGAAAATGAATCTTCACCCCACAATATATACAAAAATCAGCCAATCAAGGTTTAAGGATTTAAACCTAAGAACTTGATCAGTTAAACTACTGAGAGAAGACAAACAAAAAAGAAACAGGAGAAAAATACTGTGCAAACTTTACATAGGATTTCTTTTTTAAAAACTTTTGGGAGTTGTTGCTATGATTGTTGTTTTCAGTCCTGGGGATAGAACACAGAGGCTTGCACATGCTAGGCAAATACTCTATCAGTGAGTTATATCCCCAGTCCAAAGTAGATTTTGTTTGTTTATTTGTTTTGGTTGTATGTTATTTGTTGTTTTAAATAGGACACTTCAAAAGTTCAGTCTAAAAAGTAAACAAATGGGACTCCATCAATTGAAAAAATCAAGAAGCCTCTGTATATCAAAAGGAACAGCAATTTGAAGAGATGTTCTACAGAAAGAGAGAAAATATTTGCTAGCCACATATCAGATACCATATTATTAGTTTAGGATTCCAGAATATCAGGGTAACAATTAACATGATCAAACTTGGATAATAGACCCAGATAAACATTTCTAAAAGAAGAGATATGAAAGAAATCATGTGCGAGAAAATATATTCAATAAAACCATAAAAGATATCACCACACATCTGTGAAAATAGCAATCATAAAGATGACTGATAACAACTATTGGTGATATAGAGAGAAGGAGCCCAAACTCTGCTGCTGGAAATAGAAGTCTAAAGCCTATGTGAAAATGGTATTGAAGAAAGAGAGAGAGGAAGAGAGAGAGAGAGAGAGAGAGAGAGAGAGAGAGAGAGAGAAATGCCAGGGCCCTATTTGATTCTGTCATTTAACTCCTGTGTATTTACCACATACTTCAGATCAGAAAGCCAAAGAAACTGCTGCTTCTCTATCAAATACTTTGCAACAATGGTCACCATAGTGAATTTAGGCATCAATCTTAATGTCCGTCAACAGATGAATTGACAAAGAAACTGTGATATTAATGGAGTGTTATTAACCTTTAAAGAAAAGCTTTATTTTTTGCAACAACATTGATTGAATTGGAGAATATTATATAAAAAAAATAAACCAGGCAAAGAAAGACAGTTACACACAACATAACTTACATTTGGAATCTAAAACAATTGAGTTCATAGGCACAAAGAATACAGGAGTGCTTACCAGAAGTTGAAGAAGGTGGGGAAAAGGGAGAGGATGGTAACAAGGGCCTGCAACTTCTGTTACACAGGAAGGAGATGGACTTTTTCCTTTGAAATTATTTCACAATGTGGTTAATGTAGTTTATTATGGTGTACTGTATATTTAATAGATGCTATAGAATCAGGTGTAGTGGTGCACACCTTCAATTTCAGCACTCCAGAAGCAGAGACAGAGACCTCTGTGAGGTCAAGGCCAGCCTGATCTTTATAGCTAGTTCCAGGCCAGCAGAGATTACAGGGAGACTGAGCCTCAAACAAACAAACAAAAAGTGCCTAAAAGACTCTCTCAGACCTTCACACCACAAATACTGATGAATGCTAGAAGTGATAAATATACTAATTACATTGATTCAATTATTTCCCCTGTTTATAACTGTAATTTATCAATTTGTAAATCAAATTTTTTTCATAAAGAAAATTTTGATGACAGTTTGAGAGATGGTATAGCCTGTTGATTAAAAAATAAGATTTGATGAACAGTATTGAGTTTCTCAATTCCTAGTTCATATTCTTTGAAAAGTTCAATCCACCATTGTGTGAGTTTCCGTGTATAAAATCTTGGAGTATCATCAAACTCGTTGGTAGTGTGTTAGTAAATCAATGATTTTTTTAAAGCAATACTCTTTAAAAATTGTGTAGCCAAAATGAATTTAATGAATGTTTGCTATGATTGTTATATTAAAATGTGCTAGCATGTGAGGCTTATGAGAGGAATTTTATAATTAAAAATATTAATTATAAGCTAGGAGGCTTCAGCGAAAAATTAATTTGCTTAATTAACCTGCGTACTTCCATTTCACCTTAATTTAATTGTCTGTTGATCCTTTTAACTGTCTCTGTATTATTTATTATTTAACTGTCTCACAGTAAATGTTTTCTGTTTACTTAAAAATAATAAATTCATTTCCAAAGATTAAAGAGACTGTTTGAAAAAGGAAAATTTTATCTTGATATTTAAATGCGTTATTTCAGAGTGCGCACAAGAAAAAACGTTAGTGCTTGAAAATATACTTAAAATTAGCAATAAAAGTATGATAAGATAATTTAATAGCTGTTAATCTAAATAAATATGGTTTTAGTCATCAAGTGGCATTTAATTAACCTGCAATAGCAGTAACTAGTTTATTAAATTTAAATTAAATCATTATATTATACTTCATTTAAACAGGACACAAATGCTATATCTTTTGACTTTTCACTTGCATTGTAGAAGCAAAGTTTTAAAGACATTATTAATTTTAAGTTTCTCATAAATCCAGGCTGCCAAACCTCTATTCTTGCCTCACAAGTTAAAATAGATTAATTATGAGCTAACCATCTAAAAGTATAACAATATATAAGAAAATGTGTGGGCAACAGACTAGCTCTATCATTTCATATGTCTGTGCTTCTATAGGCAGATTTATGGAGACACATTGAGGAATAATTCAACAACATTTTTAGTTTGTTTGCTTAAATCACAGTTTTCTTATTTCCTTTATTCCAGATCTGTGGTTCTGCTCCAAGAGTTTCCCTAGCATTCTGGTTTGGGGTGATGTTTGTACCCTATGCTGTGTGTGTGTGTGTGTGTGTGTGTGTGTGTGTGTGTCTGTCTGTCTGTCTGTCTGTATTAGTTTTTCTGTATTTGCATTTATAGAGAGAGGAAGGGTGATAAGACAATATGTATTAATTCTGTTATTCGCTTCATCAGTATTATTATATAAAACACTTGACATAAAAACTCAAAAGGAAGAAAGTCTTATTTTTTTAATTTTTATTACTTTTTACAGTTTCATATATATACACCTTTCATAATGACCACACTCAAGTCCATCTCCCTACCAACCCTGTCCAACCTAAAACCTCCCCCAAAATCTCTATCACACATTCATGTCAATTTATTTTTGTTTTGTGACTCAACAAGATTAACAAGAGTCACCTGAGTGAATAGGTTTTGAGTACAAAACTACAGGCCATGATTTCCTTGCTCCCAGAATCAAACCACAACCAATAATTCAGAATTAAAGAGAAAACATTACAACAGACACCCTTAAGATCCATTATATTATAAGGGAGTACTTAAAAAACCCATACTACATGAAAAAAGAAAATCTAAAAGGAATGGATGAGTTTCTGAATTCAATGGACCCACCAAAGTTAAACCAAGAGAGACCAACTATTTAAACAGACCCATAACAAATAAATAGGGAAATCAAAACAGCACACAAAGGTGCCCAACTAAAAAGAAAGCCCAGGCCCAGATAGTTACAGCAGAATTTTACTGGAAAGATTTATTTTGACTCAGGATCTCAAAGGGTTCAGAACATGGGCTTCCCACCTCCATTTCTTCTGTGCTGCTGGTGAGACAGAACATAACATGAGGGAGCACATGTTAGAGCAAAGCAGCTCACCTTATGGAATCAAGAAGTAGAGAGAGAATTGAAAGGTTCAAGAGAAGGTACATATTTCCACGGCAAAACCACAAAGACCTACTTCCTCCAAACAGCCCCCTGTCAAATTCCACCCACTCCTAATAATGACATCACATTACAAATTCATAAATGGATTAAGCCCCTTCTCTGAAGACTACAAACCAGAAGCCAGTGTTTATTTCAGCATTTTCTATTTGTTTTCTACTTTGTGGGGCTTTTCAAAGGATTTTGTTCTTAGAAAAAATCCATTATATACTTTTTAATATAAAGAAATTACTTTAATGAATTGCCTAAGTTTTGTTAGCAAAATTGCTATGGTATAATTTGATGGCATGGTTTATTTCCTAATCTCTTGGAGTAGTTCAGAATAGCTGGTGTGTGTGTGTGTGTGTGTGTGTGTGTGTGTGTGTTGTGTGTGTATACTACGTAGTATATATCATTCAGACAATTGTCTATAAGTCATTTAATTAATTAAGCAATTCTTGAGCAACTATCCTTTCTCCCCCAAATTTAGTGGCTAGTGATATGTCTTGCTAATGCTTTAATATAACAAAAACAAAAGATTACCTATTAAGCTCTGTTTGCCCATAGAGAACCAAGATTTGGACTGTTGACACCCAGTCATGGAAGAGAACCATCCATACTCCTCCCTCCTGAACTAGTAATTACTATTGGATTCTGAAGGATGGAGAGAATGCATCTTCTGTTGTTTCTGTGATAATTCTTCTTGTAGAAATATTCTCATCTACAATTGTCATTGGTATGTGCTGTCTTATCTAATGCCTATAATTTTATCTTGGAATTATTCTTCTATGCACTGATTTTTGATGGAATTATAAACAAAACATCTCTTAAATAATTTTAATGTTACAATTATGAAAAAAATCTATAATGTGTTGAAGTTCTACTATTCATGGACACATATCTATGGTGGTGCTTTGATAGTTTAGGAGTCAATTTCTTTTCAAATGCTTTTACTTCCCAAATTCACACAAATAAAGACTTTTTCTCTTTCCTTGTAAGAGTCATTTCTGCAACATTTCTAACTCATTGTGAAATGAAGAAGAATTTTAAAGTGTCTGAGCCACAGGTATCTATATTGCTATATTGCAATAATGATAAAGAATATTCTAGGTGAAAGGCAGACACCAAGAATGTTCTTTCTTTTTTGAATTTTCTAAACCAGACATTGGTAATAGACATCACGTGCGGTTGGATGGATCATCTTCTTCTTTTCCAATTCACATAGCTAGGAAAGTAAGGGAATTCAGGATTTTGAGAAAGTGCAGCCATTTCTTTCTGCCTTTTGTCTGAGTATAGTGTTTTATTTATGTCTGATGTAAGGTGATTAAGAGAACTGCTTGCAAAGTTGTCCTTGGTCTTAAATTTCCATCCATCTAGAAGTCATAAATAATATTTTAAGTAATTCCTGTTTTGTTATTTTTATATATGTATAGTCCTTGATATCACAATGCTAAACAAGGGATTGGCTTTACATAAAAGTTATTTGAAACACCAGCATGAATCTTTCCAATAATCTACTATTGATCTTGCATTAATGAGATTTGTAGAAAAAATGTATATAATTTAAATCTAGAGGAATCAAGGAGAAGAATGATTCAAATTATTTGATTTTATATATAATTGTATTATTGAACAGGACAAATAAAATTCTATTTCTTAAAAATGTTGTTAGGCTTTATCTTTCACTTCTCAAGTTGAAGTAACAAAATCTAACCCAAGAAATGTGACCAAAATCCTTATTTTGTGAGATTATCTTATCTTGGTTGACCATTTTTTGATAATATCTACCAAAGCCTACAAACTCATCTTTACTCGTATTCATGAAAGTTAATAATGAGCAATTTTGAAATTATATGAAATTATTTTAATGAAGACTCATCAAAGTAATACAACCATATTTTTAGCATATAAGAAATATTTATTCTCATTACTTTATTTCATGAATAATGTTATCTGCACAGATAAAATCAATATGAAATGCATAATTTATTTAATTTGGGGGATTTCCTGAAAACTAAGTGTATAATATGTATGATACAGAAACTGGCTAGTCACTTTATATGTGCTGGAGATTTTGTTTTTGATAAGACATACTTTAAATATTTTTGAATTTTATATGATTAAGATATAAGCAGGATAGGAATAAAAATTAAAATAATTATGAAGATGACCCAATTAAAAGATGGGCTAAAGATCTAAACAGAGAGTTCTCAAAGGGAGAAATAAAAGTGGCTAAGAAACATCTCAAAAAGTGTTCAACATCGTTAGTAACTAGGGAACTGCAAATTAAAACCACTCTAAGGTATCACCTTACCCCAATCAGACTGGCTCAGATCAAGAAAACACATGATACCAAATACTGGGGAAGATGTGGAGAAAGGGGAATGCTCATTCACTGCTGGTGGGATTGCAAACACATGCAGCCTCTATGTAAAACAGTGTGGACAACTCTAAAAAACTAAAAATGAACCTACCATATGACCTGGTTATACCACTCCTTGGCATATACCCAAAGGACTCATCCTATTGTAGAGACATTTGTACAACCATGTTTGTTGCTGCTCTTTTCACAATAGCTAAGATGTGGAAGCAACCTAAGTGCTCCTCAGCTGATGAGTGGTAAACAAAAATGTGGTATATTTACAAGATTGAATTCTACTCAGCAGTAAGGAAGTTGAAATAATGAAATTTGCAAGAAAATGGATGGATCTAGAAACTATTACACTAAGTGAAGAAACAGGACCTATGTTCTTCCTCTTATGTGGCTCCTAGCACCAAATCCTTTTAGAGTCCAGGACCTTTTAATATGATGTTGTTATACAGCAATCCCTTCTGCATGAAACAGCTACCATCATCAGGACTTCAGCTGAACCTGATTGCTATACATTGTCCCAGTTGGTCTTGTTGACGGTTGTGCTCATTCATTAAAGGTGGGCCAAGCAGGGTCATTGGACCCTCAATGGATTATTCAGCCACTCTTCCCAGCCAACTGTATATAATTTGGCCCTATCACACATGGCATCCTGGATTTGGGGAGGGCTAAAGTATACAATCTGGGGAAGGCTAGGAAGAGAAGGCAAGACCCATGCTGGGTAAAGGCTTTCCAATGTGCATATACCCAGGTCATACATACACCTCAGTAACCCCTCAGTTATCTCAGAAAGTAAGCTCAATAAATTCATTGGTTCCCCAGTAAAACTTTAATCAAACATTGGCTTGACACTAGAACCTTAAAAAGGAATAAGGATTGCTTAGCATCCCCAGGAAAAGAAGTCTCAAAATAGATGGAAATTTATTTGTTAATGCTATTATGTCTCATAATTATTTTTAAAAAAGAAGAAAATTAGAATGTAAAAGATGTTAAAAGGATATAGGAATGGAGTTATTTTCCAAAATAGACAGAAAAATGCAAGAAAGCCTAAGTAAGTGATCAAACTGCATAGGTTTTTTATGATATTAATTTTTATGAGGAAAAAATTAAACACATAATCTTGCTCTCTCCAAACCACAGGCTTCTCTCGCTGGG
>NW_008359214.1:3173007-3205082 GCF_000622305.1 Nannospalax galili
GCAAAATATGTATCTAGTCAAGGTTTATATGAGAACATTTGCTTTTTTTTTTTAACCCAATCCTTATCTACATGGCACATGATAATTAAAAACCAGGCTGGTGGAACTAACCTTATTGAATGTTTAACAGCCATTTTTTGAGGCCTATACTAATGTGGTCAGAGGGACTTAAAGGACAGTTTTTGCCCCTTGCCCTCCAATGTTGACTAAGTTCCAGGGGACTATAGGACATCTCTCAAAATGCTCTGTAAATGTGGTGATTCAAGAGACCACTTATTCAGGGAGGATATGAAGACTCCAAGAGATGGACTTGAACCAGTGTCCAGTCTATAAACAGGATGGTCAACTCAGAGGAAACATTTCATTCATGCTTCTAAGTGAAGCCAGACATGGTCGAGCAGGTCTTTAGACTTATCTTCACATAGATGGAACTGGTAAAAGAAAGGAGCCAGGACCTCTTTCCAAGCCCATGTGACCCCTGAGGAAGAGATCCTCAAAGACATTAAGTGTAAAAATACATTGATTTATATGAGCCAACTGTATAGTCTTAAACACCCAAAAGGAAAGTATAACCAAAGAGTAAATTCATCAGTATCTTTCTTTAAAAGTTCAAGGAATTACACTTCCCAGACATTAGGCTTGAGTCTATAAAAAGGTATTTAGGCAATTATTTCTCATTGATGATTTTGCTCCTGCTCAGATGAAAGACTTCAAATATTGGTCTCCAACATTGTAGTGCCCACCTGTATGTAGCTAAGGGAGACAACCAGCTATTGTTCTAAAATGATGGATAAACTTTTCTTCCCCTATCTAGATGCCTTTGAGAGGGAAGTGACACTGATTCTAATCACTCCAACAGCTATCAAAATACCTGAAAGCAAATCCTGAATCCTTCACTCTAGATTCCAGCCTTGTCAGACAAAAGAAAAATGAGGAGGAGCCCAATAGAGGGATGCTTTTGGAAGCCCTTGTCAAGAAATTCCAATGGACTCTCATATGAACATTTGAAAATTTCCCTGTTCTGACTTTTTTTCTAGTTTTCTGTCTAGAACTTGTAATGCTAATTGCTCTTGCCTTTACTTCTCCTTCACATCTCCTATTCATGATTCAAGGACTTTCTTTTCCCCCTAGAGATAAGAGTTATGCGACTTGGGAGTCTTTTAGATAGACCCACAGAAGGGGTACTCCAATTGCTTCACCCTGCATCCCTGTTCAGCATGCAAGAAGCCAAAGCGGTCTGCATCCTGATTCCCTATTGGCAATTTTGGTAACCTCTTCAGAGGATGGTGTGATAAGAATAGGAGGTAGGAATTGGCTAGGCAGTTAGGGTAAAAAGACCCCAAAGAAAAGTAGCCAGTTTCTTGGCTAAAGCTCTCAATGTCCTTGGACCACTTAGCAACATACTACATTCTAAAGGCCAAATGTGGAAAATATTTGGGAGCTTTTATCTAATCCTTAAAAGACTGTAGGGTTACATCTTCAGAGGGGGGAATGTTAGAGTAGCCAAAAGCCCCATAAAAATTAAATTAATCTAAGAAGAAAGAGTACATGTAGTTATCAGAAAAATGTGATGGGGAGATATGGGAGCAGTTGGAGGGTAGTGGGCATGAATTTGATCAAAACACCTTATATGCATGCATGAAATTCTCAATAAATTATTTAAAAAATAGTTATGAAGAAATATCACTTCACAACAATGCCTATATATTGACCATCTACTCTAGTTTCAAGAAATTATTTTCTATACATCTGAAACTTCTACTACCATAATTTGGTACTAACGCAGCAACTAATGAAGAGCCAACACTGTCTGAATTTTTGAAGGAATTGTCTAAAAAGATACAGAAAATATGATGTATCCTACTTTATAGTTTAATGCAACATTAAGGAGTGCCATATAAGAAGAGGAAAGTAGGGACTGGAGAGATGGCTCACTAGTTACCAGCCCTGACTGCTCTTGCTAGGGGACCAGGGTTTAATTCATCACCCACATGATGGCTAAGGGCTAAGAACAATCTGTAACTCCAGTTCTAGGGGTTCTGGAATCTTCTTCTGACCACCATGAGCATTGCAGGACATGGGTGCACTTACACACATGCAGGCAATGTATTCATATTCATAAAACAAAAGTAATAAGATTTTTTCTAAAGGAGAGCAAAGTGATCTGAAAACACAACTGAATTAAGAATAAACTCTTTTTACTAGAGATTCCACTTCCTGAAGTAAGGTTCTACATGAATCACAAGAGAGCAGTTTTAAAATATGCTTAAGTCACCTGTATGCCCATTAAAATATGTAAAAACTATATAACTCAAATAAGATTCAAAATCAATTCAATAATTTTCTTTAAATAGTATCTCTGCCTACAGTGGAAAGTGACTCTGAGAAATCAGAACGTTCAGGATTCAATTTGTACTTTGATATCTTTTGGTTTGAAGACTTCAGACAAATATCTTGGTGCTTTGTAAAACTGACCCATACTGAGAGGGACTTGATGGCATCTGCCTTTAATCACAGTTCTCTGGAGGCAGAGGCAGGCAGATCACTGTGAGTCTACATAGCGAATTCCAGGCCTACTGGGGTTACATAGTGAGACCTGGCAATAAAAAAGTCTTTTTAAATAAACATTAAATACAATGTACATGAAAGGCACAGGAGCTTGATAAAAATACATGGACATATGAAATCCATTAATATTAAATATTAAATGCATTTAATTTTCTGTGGGAAAAGCTAGGATATTTAAATTAGTTTAGAAGTAAATTGTTTTCTTATTTTCATTTATTTCTTCATTTTATTTTTTTTGTGTGTTCTTATGTGTGTGAGGTTGTCCCCATGTCATAGTGTCCATCCTTATTCCAACTTCTTTGAGACAGGCTTTCTTGCTCACTGCCTTAAATAGCCTCCTGTTATCTGTTTCCACAATCTATCTGACTGGGAGTACCAGGATTGTAGATGTGTTATTTCTCTTAGTTTTGTTTTTTGTTTGTTTCGGTTTCTTTTTTTGTATGGTTTATGGGGATCTGAACTCAGATCTTCATGTTTGCATGGTACTTTACCCACTGAGCCATCTCTCCACCCACCAAGTTTAAAAACTAAGTAGCACAAGAATATCATACTGATGCACTCCTCTTTTACCAGTGTTACAACTTCCTACTTTTACTAGCCTGGAAAATTAGGAGAAATTCATGGTCAAGTGATGAAATATATTTGGCACTTAAACTTTCTTTGAAAAAATTCTTATCATTAGACCAGACATTGAAAGTGCCAGATCTTAATCTAATTTGGAACTGAATCAGGGCAGAGGGACATGAAAATATCATAAGACAAATGATAATCCTAAGGACATTTTTCATAAAAGTTATATGGCTAAAGCGAACAAACCAAAAGAACATCAGGAGTCTGAAAAGAAATGCACGATAGACACCCACTATGGGCAATTACGGCCTCTGGACGTGTCTTTGTGTGCTGTTACTGGGAAATTTAGAACTCCATGCACACTTTCAGGATATGACAGGTTAAAGATCTGAGCAACCACAAACTTTCACCTCCAGATAATCACTGTTTTAACTAAGTGTAACAAAAGCAAAGGCAGAGTTAGAGCTAAAAATTAACTCATTCAGCATTGAAGGAATCCCTGTTAGAACCAATGGATACAGAATACACGGAATTTGTATCTTTAAATTTATCTTGCTTTCATTTTCTTCTTGGGCCTGTTCCCCAGCACTCCTAGTCCCTTGCTTCTCTCTTTAAGCCAGAAGCATTCAAGGAAAGCTGCTAAACAATAGAACCATGCAGTCTAAAGCAAAAGGGATTTCAGAAACAACACAAATACTTCAAAACTTACTAAAATAGCATGGCAATGTCAACAAAGAAGTAGCTACACTCTTCAATAAGCATGAAGAGAGAGAATCTGTCAGGTTTACCACGTTATATCCAAAAGCTCAGGGTTTTTAATAAAAAATTGTAAATCATGAAAATAAAATATGTCCTTACCCAAAACAAGATATTAGTTATTAATTAGTTAAAAATTGCCTCTATTAAATAGGCTTTCTTTAGAAATTGAGAGTCTGTATATTTTCTCTGGAAAATTAAAGCCTTAAGACTTCAAGTCAATTCCTTAAATACCTTCAGAGAAAGAAAATAATGTGCAGAAAATTAAAGAACCATGTGAATGTTTTATATAATATACAATATCAATAAATATTGAAATTCTGATAAGAAAGAAAACAGAAATTAGCCTAAACAGAAATTAGACTAAACTGTGAAAGAATTGGAGAGGAAACCTCAATAAAAAGATTCAATAGCTAATTTAAACACATAAAAGTGAGCAGTAGGGCCGACTGGAGAGATGGCTCCTTGGTTAAGAACACTAGCTCCTCTTACACAGGATCCAGGTTCTGTTCCCAGTCTGTAACTCCAGTTCGAGGGAATCTGACACCCTCTTCCGGCCTCCATGGTCATTATTATACACACTTATGTGCATGCAGGCAATATACTCATCCATATAAAATGAAGTTAAATAAATCAAGATAGTGTTTTTAAAATAATTAATGAATTCAAACATCGGTGAACTGAAATTATTAAAAACAAACAAATAAAAAAAAAAGCTAAAGAAAACTAAAGTGTCTAAATGATGTATGGGATCCTTTAAACATACCATCCCATGTATAATGAGAAACAGGGAGAATATCTTAGAGACTATTTGAAGAAAACAGTGACCAAAAATTTTCCAATTCTGATAAATGTGAATATCAAAAAAAATCTTAAAGAACTCTCAGATAAATACACAGAAAGCCACATCTAGACATATTATAATTAAATTTTTGAAATAAAAAGACAGACTTTTGAATATAGAGGAGCAATTCATCACAGACAAAAATCCTTAAGAAGACTAATAATATATTTATTGGAAACCTTGGAGACCACAATGAATATATGACATGTTGAAAATACTTTTAAAAAGAAAGAAAAGAAAAGAAAAGAAGAAAAAAAACAACCAAGAATTCTATGAAATAATCCATCAAAAATTGATGTCAAACTAAGAAATTCCAATATAAACAATAACTAATAAATCAATTATTGATAAATTGATTTCTTATGAAAATGTGCTAATGATTCACCTTCATGCTGAAAATAAAGAACACTAAAGAGAGTCTTGACTCATGAGGAAACAAGGGATTTCAATTAATGTGAAATATAGACAAAAATGAGCAGGAAAATATAAAAGTAGTATAAATGTATTATTGTCTTTAACTCTTCAAAATTTCATTTTCGATGTAAATGAAAAATTCAAAAATAGAAATCATAGAATTATGTTATTAGGTACATAATGTATAAAATGTATTTTATGGATAGCACAACACAAAGTACAGAAGAAACAGAAACAGATTTTTAGATACTCAAATATCTAAGTTGGTATGAATTGTAAATGATGTCTTCTAAATTTCACTTATTAATTCTAATCCCTACAGGGGCCACAATATCCCACCTGGAATTCCATGTTAAGGATGCTATTATATTTAAAAATTTCATTTAAAAATACTCATTTTCAGCATTTACTCATTCAACATTTATGCAGATCTTGATTTTGTGCTCCCCCTCTTCCCTTCATTACTTCTCTCTTGTTTTTCCCTCGATCTTCCATTTCTTTAAATTCCTATTTTAAGCCTGTTCCTTAGCTCAGCTGTTTTGCTATTTTTTCCTTTTTTATTGTTGTCACTGAACATCCATTCCATTATTCAGCCCACCAATTGTTCTCATATAATTTCAAAAGAGAATTAAAGAAGGTAGAAGATTCAAGTTGTAATTCAAATTTGCCACTGACATTCAAGGAAAATTGTATTAAACACTAGAACTACATAGTCCAAAGGGGACAAGACCATTCATATTGTTTCTTAACTCATGATCCATTTAGGGTAGTTCTTAAAAGTATTTTTTTTAGTTGAGAAATTGCAGATTGGAATATAGTTGTATGAACTGATGCAAATAAGCCCCATTCATCTTCCACCTAACTTCCCGAATAGCTTAATTTCAGAGCACAGTAAAACATGTACATCTTTCATTTGCACCAACTTGAGGCTCAATCCTTTAACACATGGACTTTCAGTTGCACTCAAGACCCAAACCATAATATGGCCTATTCAGAACTTACCCATAACAACCAGTAATCTCCTCTCCAATCCCATATATGTTTTAAATTCAAGACCATTCACTAGACAGTATCCAATGAAATAGCCATTCAAAATGTAAACTTGTGGGATTTTCAGTTTCACTAATTCTCTGGAAAGTCATACATATCCACTAAATTCTCTTCTTTACATTGCTTAGCAGAACTCCAATACATGGAGTTACTACAGGTTAATTACTAAGATTTTAATAAATATGGATGGTTTAGAGTTAGGAATGTAAACTGAAATTCCCAGGGGAGGGGGTGACTATATCAAGACTATATCTCCATTAAAGATTCTACAAGGCTGAATGACTTATTAAAGGTTTTGTACAGGTTATTATGTGAATTTAGTCCTGCTTGTCTAAGATACCATCCTACGAGCATAATTGATCAGTGTTTAGACATACAGTATGTGTGTTTCTGGTTCATAAAAGGCTCCCAAATTATTTCCTAGAAAGTTGTACCATTTTATGTTCTCCATGGGAATGCATGAGTGATTCCACTTCTTCCCATCTTTACCAGCATTCCTTTTTCGACTGTGATATTTGTACATCAATATTGATGGTAGTCTTTATTTGAATTTCCCGAATAATCAAAGATGTTGAACCTCTTTCCTTTTCACTGACTTCCCATCTTGTCTATAGATTGTTTAAAATCCTATTGTCTGAATTTTTAAAATGTTTTCTGTTTTTATTCTCTTAATTATTTCTATATTGATTCCATTAAGGTCTAAGAACATTATTTCTATGATTGTCATTTTACTGAGGTTTCTCTTATGGAAGAAGAAAAGGTGTTTTGCATGTTTGTTGGCACTTTAAGAAAGTGTGCATTCTCCTTTTGTTTGTGCACTATTCTATGAAAGTTCACAGAATCACATAGGGTGATGGTGTTGTTTGGGTCTTCTTTGTCTTTACTGGTGTCTAACTATGTATGAATTGTTGAAAGAAATGTGTTGAAAACTCCAACTTTGGATTTATTGCGTCAAGCTTGAAGCTCCATTGCCTTTTGTTTCCATGTTTGTATCATACTGCTCCATACATAAAGAAATGGAAGTGTGTGGTTTAGCTCAGTGGTAGGCCACTTTCCTATCATGCTAAAGGAACTGAGTTTTATTTCTAGCAATGAAATAAATAAAAATCCACATTTTAAAAAGAAGAGAGACAAATAGGATAATTAAATGTTCTTCAAGGAATGATAGTTTTATTGTTGTTAATTTTTTGTCAGTAGTCATTTTATTCCCTCCTAAATCTATCAGTTCTGATAATTTAGACATTCTCACTTTGAGTTAGTTATTTTCATGATATATGAATCTAATATCAGTGTGCCACGAGCTCACATATATTATTATATTTAAATTGAACATCTTTCAGACATCATAAAATTTATCACAATTTTAAACCTGTATGCCAGCTTCCTCTCCTTCATGATTAGGATAAAGAAAGCAAAACAGAAAACACAAGAAACTCAAGTATTCATCCCTTTTAGTTCCACAACCCCTGCCTGTGTGCCCCCTTACAGCCCAACTTTCAGAGATCTCTAATTATTTCAGGTTTAAATTTTATGTAGTAGATAGTATAACAAAAATGAAATCTCCTGCATGTCTCCACTCATGAAAAAAGTTGAATTTTAAAAGGTTTTGTGGTGTGTGTTTTAGTTTTACTGCTCTAAAAATAATATAATAATATTCACAGAACACACATGACTTTTGCAATATTAGATCAAACTAGAGGCAGAAATACCAAATGATCATAAAGCAAAAATTGTTTGCTCTGAGTGTTCTGTGAGATTCAGCAACATTCAGTCACTAGCAGTGGAAACTATCTGTGGTGTTCTATCATTAAGAAGGCTCTGGACTAACAGTAGGAATAAACTAGAATCGAATGTGATTTAAATCATACATAGCAAGTGATTGTTTATAACAAGAAGTCAAAATTAAAGTGTTTGCATAGTCAAACAATGTTATCAGGAGCCAGTTATCCCTGACACTCCTCTATGAATTCCCAGAAATTAAACCTAGACATGCTGTGTGGGCATTACATTCTAGAATACAAACTATGGAAAATTTTGCCATGAATACACTGTGCTGTGGCTCAGCACTGTAAATCAATAAATTGCTCAAGAAACACAAAGTTGGCTTCGTTGAATTTCCCTGTTCTGATCATCATTGACATTCAAAATAGGCTGACTCTCAAGAATATTCTTCATTTGTTTCATTCTAAGGCATTTTGCACATTGCTACTTACAAGACCTTTCTGTTACATTCTCTTATTAGATCATAGTAAACTTTCACTTTAGTTTTTATCATAATTAATAAACTTTGGGTGAAGAAAAACAGTGATAGCAGATAATTTACTTGCTTACATGCAACTCAGTGATACAGTTAACAAATAGGACATAGATTTAATCACTTTCTGTACCACTTGTTACTAACTGCTGAGCATATTACTTAATGTCTTGGAGTTGAGGTTTTCTAGGCTATAAATGAATGATGATCATGAAGATTCAAATAGCTGACATTCAGTAACCATTTAAAGAAGCAAAATAGAAATTATCATTGTTAATACTATTACTATTACTATATTCATGAGTTCACTGGAACTCTGAGAGTTATAATCATTGGATTGACTGGAAAGTTTAGATTTCTATTTTTCTTTTCCAAATACCTGACTCTATATTCTGCATGCACACTGATAAGTTTCACAGAAGTTTTCATAAACTTCATTTTATGCCTCGGTTTGATATATACCCTTACAGACTCTTCTCCTTCAGTCTAGAATGCCATTCCATTACAGTTCAACTAAGAGCTGGTATTTATCCTTTGCAACTCATCTCAAATGCCATTACCATTGTGGAAATTTTAATTTTATCTTCAATTCCAGAGTTAGATGCTCTGTTCTCTGTGCTCTCATCCATACTTGAGCATGAATATTCCATTGTATTTTTATATTTACTTATCTGTTTCCTCACTACAGTGAAAACATATTGAGTGCAAAACCCATGGTTTATTCACGCCTGTATTTCTGATGTCTGGAAACACACAGGGTACATTATGCTTTTGTTGTATGATATGTTATTTATTCCATCATAAAATTCATATAAAATGTTTATAAGATCTTCTCAGCTTTTTTGAACATATAGGATCAACATACCTTGTTTTATTTTAACATATGGAATGTTTCATGAATTTGCACATCATCCTGAGTAGGGGCATGCTAATCTTCTCTATATTGTTCCAATCAATATATGTAATGCAAAGCAAGTACCATAGGATACTTTATTTTAAAGGGAAATAGAGAGTGATTACAAATAGCTATCACTAACAGGTAAATAGTAATTTCTATTCATAAACCAGATTATTCTTAGACCTATACAAGGCTATTCAAAACAATCACCTGAAAAATGATTTTTAGAGCTGAAATGTGGGTTTTACTGTGAGAATATCTACACAGATATTTGTAGCATTTGCAGCTCTTGAGATGAATTGTGTGTGTGTTGCTTAGCTGCTTGGTTTTTTGCTTTCTTCCTTTTCTTCCATCCCTCCTTCTTTCCTTCCTTGTTTTCTGATAGATGTATGTGAAGATTTTCTTCTACTCAGTTCCCAGTGAAACTCGTTTTATGGCCAGCTCATCCATTCCTTTCACAAATTTATATGAACTTCTCATGAGTCAGTAACAGATTATTTGTACTGCAGTGAACTAAATAGATTGCTTTCTGTTCTTTATCGTAAAAATTATGTTTTCTTTTGTTTCAAATGCTTTTGAGAATTGTAATTCCTGTTCCTTTATTTAAAATCTGCTTAAAATACCATAAGCTAGGTGGCAGTGCATATATTTGTAAAATAGTACTCGCTAGAGAAATTCCAAATTTCTACACTATCTTCACAGACTAAAATATGTCATCTGTGTTGGCTAGTTTTTATTGTTAACTTGGTACAACCTAGAATCACCTGGGAAGAGGGAATTCCAGTTCAGGAATTTCCTAGATCAGAACAGCCTGTGGTCATAGACATATTTAAGACTGTTTTGTTAAATAATTGATGTAGAAGGGCCTAGCCACTGTGGACATCACCATCCCTAAGTCTGTACACAAGAATACTGTGCATGAGCCAGGGAGAGAGCCAGGAAACATCATTCTTTCATGATTTCTGATTTTTCTGCCCTAATATTACTGAATGGTATCTTGTCTTGTGGAAGTCTAAGATAAACAAAGTCTAGCCTTTTCAAGTTGCTTTTGGCCAGAGTGTTTTATCATAGCAATAGAAATACCAACAGAAATGAATGTTGGGCTGGAAAACCATTAGTGCTAAGAGCTTAATGATGTGTGTGTGTCTGTGTGTCTGTGTCTATGTGTCTGTTTGTTTCTGTGTGTCTGTGGTGGGGGTGAGGTTGGATCAAGGCTGCATCATACTTTGGAAACAGGACTTGAAACAACAGAGTTGGAACTGACCTGGAAGCCTTCTCCCTGAAGACTAGTGACTAGCTTTCATAGTATCAGAAGATACTATGCAAACTTCCATGGCAGAAAAATCAATCAATAATCCCATCAGCTGTAAAGTCTAAGAACCCCAACATGATCAGCCCAGTACCAGCAAAAACATCTCTACTGGTACTGTAAGGACACTTTTATCTTGAGTGTCTAATTGGACTTACAGCTCACTCAATGGGAGGAAGCTCATGTAATATAAATATAAACAAAAACACATGACTGGAGAAGTCATAGATCCTAGAGAAAACCTACTTTTTTCACACCTCTAGACCAAAGTAATTTCTAACTATGTGCTAAATATGTGTCCTTATATTTACAGACAAGTATTCCTCTCACCACTTATCAAAGAAGCTTCTTTTTTGCAGCAAATTACAAAAGAGACTGTTACAAAATTCCACAACTGGTCAAATCCAGAGAATGAGTATCTGTGAGGTACCCAGCCCTAAGCAACACATCTACAATGCAACCTCTACATCTGAAGCTCAGGGAACATAGTGGAACAGGGGACAGAAAGAACATTAATGCACCTCTCAGTTCTCATCAGTGAGGCTTCCTCATGCAATAGATGATTATTAACCTTGAAAGCCACAACTGACCAGAGTGCAGAATTTAAGAGACTCTAGAGTGCTTATCCCTGAATAGGACACATATAGTAATAGAAGAGGAAGCAGAAAGATTATAAGAGGCAGACATGGTGAATTACCGAAGGAAAACAGTTTTTCAGACAGCTGGGAAATTACTCATATGAACTTAAAACAATGGTAACAGCATACACAAGACCTATACAAGTTCAGGCCATACAAAATCCCAGTACAGAAATGGGGAAGAAATTCCAAGCTTAACTGAGGAACTATTGGCAACTACTGGAAGATGGATAATTGGTTTTCTTTGTGTGATGCTAAATAGGTTGACCATGTTCCAGTGGATGGATCCATACTAAAGGACATTTGGGAATGCAAACTTGACTCCGTAGGCCTTAGTATATATGGTAGAGTACATAAAATCTGGTGAAGGGTGGCTATAGCAGGGGTTCAAATAGGGGAGAGGCTCTAAATAGGATCCAAATATATTTTATGAAATTCACAAAAATTCCAGGCCTCAGTCAGTAAACAGCATTCCTCCACGGCTTCTACGTCAGCTCCTGCTTCAGTTCCAGTCCTGACCTCTTTCAATCATAGATTGTGGCCTGGAAGCTTAAGCTAAATAAACTCTTTCCCACTGTTTGAAATTGCTTTTGGTAAGAATGTTTTTATCACAGCAACAGAAAGCAAACTAGAATATCATCAAACTTAGACATAGTTTTGAACAAATCTATAGACTTTGGTGATTCTGGATCATACTTACCTTCAAGTGGCATCTGAGATTTTGCTGTCTCAAGTTGAACTTGATGAAAGCCATGGGAAAGACGCTTTATATTATGTCCTTTATATTATGTCCTCAGTGTTAGCAAGGAGCTGCTTTAAATATGGTATAAGACATGCACATGCTGTGGTCCATATTATAATGGACCTAGTTTTTCTCAATGTGCAAGAATTCATTCAGGGACTGAAAGGATGGCTCAGTGGTTAAGAGCACTTGCCATCATTGCAGAAGGCAGGGGTTTGGTCCCTATATATAAGTAGCATGGAAGATTTCAAACATCCATTACTGCAATAGGAAGTTATGTGGTAGTCATACACGCAGGCAAGAAAAACATTCTATGTCTGATAGCTTTAGGTGTCAACTTGACACACCTGGGTAGGGGGAGCCTCAATTGGGGAATTGCTTCCATTGACTGGCCTGTGGCCATGTCTGTGGTTTATGTACTTGATTGTTAACTGATTTGTTGGGCTCAGCCCACTGTGGGTGGTGTTACCCCTGGACAGGTGATCCTGAATTGTATAAGAAAACAAGTTGATCACAGGCCAGGAAAGTAAGCCAGCAAACAGCATTCGTCCATGGCCTCTGCTCCAGCTTCTGCCTCTAGGTTACTGCCCTGAGTTCCTATCTTGGGCTCCCTCAGTGATCAAAAGTGACCCAGGAAATGTAAGCTGAATAAACCCTTTTCTCCCCATGTTGGTATTTGTTAGAGTGTTTTGTCACGGCAATTGAGGGCAAACTAGAACGCATTCATATACACAAAATAAATCTAAAAGCTTTCTAAATAATAAAATAAAGAGTTCATGTCTTTTTTCTGTGAGATTCAAGGTCTTGCTGTTACTTGCCATGAGATATGAACTTCATAAAATAAAGGCAGGGTAGGACATAGATTCTCTGATATTTAGTGTATGTCTTCAATATGACAGAAGAATAACCATATGTGATATAAGTATTTAAATTCTAAATGTTATTTTCTGTGGCCTATATCCATGGTCCATGTCTATTACACAAGTTCTAAATTTTCATCTCATAGAGTATTAAAATCATGTTTAGTTATTGAATATTTATAGACAATATAGATCTTTTTCATTGCAATTATGTATGGGGGATGTAATTTTTTAAATTTCTTATTGAATTTTTGTGTATTTCATATAAAACAGCTCAAACAATCTTAATCATCTTTATACCCCCATCCTCACTGGCACCCTCCCATAGGCCCCCATCCCCACTGGAGCCCATATACTCAGTCAGGGGGTATAATTTTATTATAGGCTAATAAAGATGTGATAAAAATAGAAAAAATGTTATTTATTTATACTTTACAAACTTCATTTTAATGAGATTTTTCAAATTAAGACACAGTGACTAGTCTCAAAAAAAGAGAAAGAGAGAGAGAGACAGAGACAGAGAGAGAGAGAAACTCTAAGTCAGGAAAAAATATTCTCTAGACTATTATTGTGCTATTTTCTGGAAGAAAACACTTTCAGTGGAGGCAGAAACTTGTACTATAGTAGGAATAATAAAGAATTCTTCAATGAAAAAATTTAAAAATACCTTCAGCTAATAGTTTCTTTGATGAGGAAAGTCAGAACACATTTGCCAAACTGTTAATTACAGAGTTATGAGGTCCATGTCACTGCTATTTTGTAATATAAATGACAGCACTGAGAAAATGCAATTTTAAAAATGTTTTGGCTGGGAAAGATAGAGAAAATGATTCATTAGCTGACAGTAAGATGTTTTTGATTATCGGAAATCATAAGGAATGCATAAAATTTATTATAATTAATAATCAATTAGCAGGATCACAATAAAGAAGATAATACTCAATCTTTAATTGTGTTACCATGTAATAACATGTAATATCATGAATCAAGGGATTCCAATAAATCATATTATCCACAGAAGTATCACAAATATGAAATTCTTGAGATAATACCAAAATACGTTAAAGATATATAGAGAAAATAAATTTCAATACTGTAAAGTTGTAGATATTGCTTAAATTGACTTAAATATTCAAAAATATACAGGTAAAAATTTTAACAGCCTCCCTTTTATAAACCAACAATATGGGTTTAAGTGGATCTGAAAGTGTAAAGGGCCTGGAGCAACTGAAACAATTTTGATAAAAGAAAGAAAACATTGAAAGTACTAGATCTCATGGAGCCCTGCCTACTCCCACTATAACAGATGCAGCCTTGAATTCCTGATTCTTGAAACAAAATAATAAGGATTAAATAAATATTCTTGGAGTACAAATTTCAATACTGTAAAGTTGTAGATATTGCTTAAATTGACTTAAATATTAATGTCATTTTCCAAACATGGAGTCATTTTGGGAATGCTAGCTATCTTTGTAATAATTGTTATGGTAATTATGGGTTGATAATACTGAATGGCTGAATTTGACAAGATTATTGACTAATAGAAGGTATCAAACAACTTTGAACTTGTAACAGAAGCCTAATTGCTAAGCATCCTTGAGAGACTTTAAACAGGTCTTTACTGGTAAAAAGGATTAAACAATAAGGTACAGTAACTTCTTTGGCCCTGCAAAAATTAACTTGCAGCCAATCCTTCCAAACTTCTTAGAGGATATCATTAAATTGAATGCTCAAGTTCACATCCAATGGGGTCATTAAAACACCACTTGGAAATATTTCACATCAGGACATTGAAAAGTAAAGCATAATTATCAGCAAAGAATGTCTTTAAGGGCCATCAAACAGGTAAAGCTGTTGCCACACAAGTCTAACCACCTGAATTCAATATTTGGAACTCAATAAAAGTCAAAGAACAGAACTGATTCCATAAATACATTCTCTGACCTCAACATATACCATAGCATTCATGTACCATATGCATGTACCACACACACATAACTAATAAACTTTAAAAAAAATGATTAAATATGTACTGTCTTCAGCAATAAGGTCTTACCTTTAAGTTCTGAGAGGCACTCAAGGACTATAACAATAGCTTATGTAAGTTTTGGGAGTCTGTTGGACTATCCTGGCCAGCAACTCAAGGGGAACCTTCTCCTGTCTAGCACTGTTTATGTTTAAATAGCCTTCGGCTATACACATGGACTCATATAGAGATACTGTATGTGTAAATTTTAAATAGAATTTTGAATTCATACATTTCCCTCTGTTTTTTTCCCACCAGGTAAATATTATTCACCTCGCCTTTCTCTTTTCCTGTCTAACCCTCCTTTCTCCAGCCGCCTAGTTAAAATACCCCCATTTTCCCCATTTCACACTTGGGATTTTGAGCAGTGGAAATGGAACTGATATGAAAGCCACCTCCTAGGAAGGCTGGCTCTTATAGCTCTCATAGCTTTGGAGAACACTATGCAAGTTGCTAAGGCAGAATATCAATTGATGGTCCAATCTAAGCTAAAGGCATAAAAACCATATCAGTGCAGCAGTGGCACTTTTATCTTATGGGTAATCAACAGATACCTAGTTGGACTTAAAGCCCACTCAATGGGAGGAAACTCATGTGCAGTACTGTAAACATAGACAAATGCACATATTGGAGAGGCCCTAGATCTTAGAGAAAACCCCAAGGCTGTTAGATTCCTAGATAAATGTAATTTCTAACTAATTACAAAATATGGATCTTTATATTTACAGACAATTATCCCAGTCACTATTCATAAAATAAGTTTATTTTGCAACAGAGATTATTACAGTTTCACAACTGGTCATATACAGAGATTGTCTGTGAATTACCCAACCATAAGTGACATATCTACAATGGAACCTCTACACCTAAGGCTCATGGAACTTAGTGAAACAAAGCATAGTGAGAATACTAATGAATCTCTCAATTGTCATCAACGAAGATCCCTCATGCAACAGAGGGCCATGACCACAAAAGGACACAAATGGTCAAAGTACAGAGAATAAGAGTTTTCAGAGTGTGGTCCCTTGGACAGGGTTCCTATATTAAAACCCACCCACCCAGGGCTCAGGGACCATTTTAGGAGAGGATCAGAAAGGTTGAAAAAACCAGGGAGGAAGGAGCATGACCATATTGAAACAGAGTCCTACAGGCTCCTGAGACCTGGCTCATATGACTCTACAGCAATGATGTCAGCCTGCGCAAGACTCAAGCAGACAAAACCGAGCATAGAACTGTGGAAATGGACAGCAGGCCCCAATCTTGGCTGAAGAACTACTGACAGCTGTTTACTGCCAGGTGAGAAAGAGCTGGTCTTCTTAAAGGAAGGGACTCTAGATATGCTGAGTACACCTCAGTGGATGAACCTGCACTGAGGGAGGTCTGGGGACACTAACTTGACATGATAGGCATTAACACAAATGACAGAATGCATGAAATCCAGTGGGAGGATAGGTAATTGGAGGGTGACAATGAGGATGGGGGTATAAAGATGATTAAGATATTCTGTATGAAAAAATACAAAAACTCAACAAAAATTACCAAAAAGTAAAAGATGTAAAATTTGACATGAAACTTAATGTACGTTTTATGCACATGTGCTGATATGATACAGCAGCAATAATGCTTCAAAACTTCACCTTTGTTGTATTTAGGTAATGCGCCTGCTCATGGCCATTTTGTTGGAATTTCTACATCATTCACAAGTCCTGCTGCTTGAACAATATGTTCTCTTTTGTATGTAGCCAACTCCGTTTGGCAAGCAGTGTCGCTGGCCATCTGCAATTGATGCATAGAGAGTTTGTTAAGCACTCCCGAAGGCATTTACCACATTTTTTTCCCTTTTCAATTAATTGGTCCCAGGTCATTTCATCTTGCTGGGAGCTGCACTTACAGGTAGCTAATACAACTAAGAAGACTGACATAAGTTGCTGGATACCTGGCCAATGAGGGCATTACAAGACTTATCATTGTCATTAAAGACTGTTGTGCTGTGCTAAAATGAAATTCCAAAGCACTGACTGTGGCTTCTATTGTCCAAAAACATCACATAGAAGAAAGCATAAATGCTACTCTATCCCAGAAACATTCACAGGTCCCAACGTTCTTGAATCTTGACAACCATTTTGCTTGTGAACAGACTGACAATAATCAAATATCAGTGTAAGCACTCACAGAAATGTGATAAAGGAAAAGGAATACATTGAGTTGGTTCGGACATCAGTACACAGAAAGTTTATAGGTCCATTTTGGTTTTTGCTTTTGCTCTTGTAACATTCAGAGTGACATGGTCTTTGAGAGGTGACTGTTTAATTCCTTATAGACTCTGACCAAATTGTAGAATATAAATCATCAGATGAGTGAAATATGGAAAAGCAGATGTGGGCATATAAAAATAATTCAAAATGAAAGCTGCATGCTTTTAATTTTTCAAGGCAGTGGTGCACATAATGGCTGGCTTCTTGCAGCAATACTTTATATGTATATGAAACTTATGTAATGGCAAAATGACTTTTAAATGTGATATTTAGTAACAACAAAAGAAGTGACATGTGGAAAATGTCATGACCAATAAATATGGGACTGGACTGAGTCAGCAGCCCTCATCCATGACTTGTGTCATTCCTACTTATGTAGACCACACAATTTGTACTGTGCTTATCTGCCAAAGGTCTTTTGTCAAAACTGAAAAATACCTAGAAATGCAAAACATATCTCTTTCAGAAAAAAATCAGACGTCCTCATCATCTTTGTGACCATAATGTCCATGTACTTAGTTCTTAGAGTAGCCCTGTGATTTTTTAAAATTGCTATTCACTCTGAGGAAATTAGACAAGAAATGAGCATTAAGGTATATTGCAAGTGAGTAGTTGTGCTAGAATTTTTGTTTGCTTGGGGTGTTGGTTTTTTGAGACAGGAACTTCCCAACCTCCCACTGGATTTCATGCATTCTATCATTTGTTAAGGCCTATTATGGCAAGTTAGTGCCCCGAGACACCTCAGTGCAGGTTCATCCACTGAGGTGTACTCAGCATATCTAGAGTCCCTTCCTTTAAGAAGACCAGCTCTTTCTCACCTGGCAGTAAACAGCTGTCAGTAGTTCTTCAGCCAAGATTGGGGCCTGCTATCCATTTCCACAGTTCTATGCTTGGTTTTGTCTGCTTGAGTTTGCATGGGTCTTGCGCATGCTGACATCATTGCTGTAGAGTCATATGAGCCAGGTCTCAGGAGCCTGTAGGACTCTGTTTCAATATGGTCATGTGCCTTCCTCCCTGGTTTTTTCAACCTTTCTGATCCTCTCCTAAAATGGTCCCTGAGCCCTGGGTGGGTGGGTTTTAATATAGGAGCCCTGTCCAAGGGACCACACTCTGAAAACTCTTATTCTCTACACTTTGACCATTTGTTTCCCTTTGTGTTCATGGCCCTCTGTTGTATGAGGGATCTTGATGAGAAGTGAAAGATGCATTAGTGTTCTCACTACCCTTTGTCTCACTAAGTTCCATGAGCCTTAGGTATAGAGGTTCCATATGTCACTTGGGTTGGGTAATTCACAGACAATCTCTGTGTATGACCAGTTGTGAAATTCTATAATAATTTCTGTTGCTAAATAAGCTTACTTTATGAATGGTGACTGGGATACTTGTCTGTTAATATAAGGATCCATATTTTGCAATTTGTAAGAAATTACATTTATCTAAGAATGTGAAATCATTACTGTAAGTATAAATAAGCAAGATCCTAGGAGCCTCTGAGATTCTATTTCCACATGATCATGTACCTCCTCCCCAGGCTCTTCTAATTTTTCTGACCCCTCTTCCATGATAGTCCCTGAGCCCTAGGTTCATGGCCCTCTGTTGCATGAGGGAGTTTTGTTTATGAGAGTTGAGAGATGCACTAGTATTCTCTCTACCTCTCGTTCCACTATGTTCTGTGAGTTTTAGGTGTCCAGGTTCCATTGTAGATGTATCACTTAGGGTTGGGCATTTCATAGACAATCTCCTGTGTGTGACCAGTTGTGGTACTCTGTGATAGCCTCCATCTGTTGCAAAAGAAGCTTCTTTGATGAGTGTGACTGGCATACATGAAATAGACATTTCTTTATATCTGCCAAAAAAAAGTCATGTGAAGCAATTAAAAGATCTGAAAGCACTGTACATGCTCAGTGTTTTCCTATAGACCGAAATATAAGTAAATCTATTAGGAAAATTCACGCTTTTGTAAACCAAACCAAAATCATATAAGGCACTTTTTGAGAATAAAATTACAAATTGTTGGGCAACTTAGAAAAATTCTTAAGGTTGTTGATCAAATATTACTTGAAGTCCTAATATGTGCCAGGGACTGTTCTAGCTGCTAAGAGTGCAGAAGTGAATGAAACATGCTACTGTTCTTCCCTTGAGGTACTTACATTCTAAAATCCCCAGCAATATCATTTGAAACTGAATTATGTACTTTCTGTTGGCTAAGATGTGCCTTTTTCACATGTGGCATACGTTCTGTAATAAATTCTGCAGTGAACTTGTAAACTTTGTTCACAGATGTGTTTGTATATACTGTACATCCTAAATCCTTTTCTCCTGGTGACCTTTCCAAAGAAGCTCTTATGTGAAGAACTGTGTTAATGTATGCTTTCTAACTTCTATGTCAAAAATAACTTCATTTTCTTGGGTGAAAAGAAAACCTCACCAGGAGTAACTTGCCTTTTAATCTTCATCAAGGGGGACTCTGAAACAACTTGAGATTTTTTAGTGCCAACCGATCCCTGTACTAATATAGCATTTCACAGAATTTCTGCACTAACTATCTTTGGGTCTTCTCATAAGAGCCCTATAATAGTCATAAATATTCCTCTGGAGAGAAAGATAGAATCTGAAAGGCCTATAATAGCTATCATAAATGAATAATAAAATGTAGAAAAGACAAGCTACCATGAAAATGGCAAATGAATATGATGACGTGTGTACTATACATGAAGTAATTATTTGAGGGTTATAGTTACAGAAATTCTGCAAAGCTTTTTGTAGTGTCTGCAAAATTTAGTAAAGATTGCATATATTGTAAATTGAGTGCATGGAAATAGGTAGATCAGCATTATAAAATTTAGAAAGTTTTCCTTATGTGTCTTTTAGAATTAAATCAAGGACAACCATCAGACTACTTTGATTTCTGAAATTTGTCCTTTTTTCCTCTATTTTCTCCTAGAAGCTTTATTGTTCCACATTCCACTTAGGTATGTTTGTCTTTATCATTTTATATTACTATTTTTCTTGTCAGGGTATAGTAAACTCAATTAATGACATGTCAAATACAGGGCTGCCTAACCCTCTCCATTTCTCCCAGAGGTCTGGGGTAGAAACTAAGGGAAGAAAGATTCTTAGTGTGTTAGACACTGAATTAAGGCAGACACTCTGCATAGTAGAACACTTCTCTTTGCCTTTCAAGTTCTTCTGCAGTGAATGGTCAAGTGATGTTTACCCCTTAGGGGTCATATGGTCAACAAGATACATACCCATGCTTTTATGAACATTGTTACAATCATAGCAGCAAATGAGTCCAAAAAGATGGTCATTGAAGGCAACAGTATCAAAGGTGGGAGAGTGCCACTTTAAAGTCATAGGGGGTATCTGGGCCCTCAGTGTGTCCCAGGAATCCCTTCAAATGGCTCTCCTATAGCTGCTTCACCACAACATCAATGTCATCATATTTACAAGCTTTCTCCAGAGCAGACCCACTACAAATATGAGACAGGTGCATACAGTTATGCTACTGAACTTCTCATTCAATTCAGTTATGACTTTGGTATATCCTTAGCAGCACCAGGGGATGCATAAATGATGCTTCTGGAAGCCCATTTCACCACGAAACATCACAACTTCCCAGCGAGACCATTCACAATCTTGTATGTGGCAATGATGGATGCACTGGCAGAATGGAGTGAATGATGACTCTTATCAAAACAAGAAAGTGACCCCTGTATTTTCTTCTCTGTTGTAATGAAGATATTAGGGTTCAATACTAACTTTATCTCATTTTATATTGGTGTGATCTAGTTCCTTCAATATGAAAAGGCATCAATTTAACTGTTTGTGAACTTGCTATGGTTAGAAATGCAGTTGAAGTTCATGAAATAGTCACTGATGGTTGCAGTATCCATCTTCACTAATTTAAAAGCAGTCTATTGACAAAGTACTCAAAATGATCACATTTTTTTATTTCAGTCTTCACCATTCACCATCATATCTTAAGGAGGGGCTATGCAAGCAGCACTCTGAAAGACTGTTCTGTGTGTTGAAAAAGGAAATGAGATTAAAAAATATTTAATTGTCAAATGAAGTTTTTACAGATTCATGTTGTATAATATGATGGTTTAATACACATGTACAATGTAATGATCACATCAAGTGACACAGCAATCAGCACCCATTTTGTATATTAGATCCTTGGAGTTTAATGGCATTATGACTGAAAATTTCTCTTTGATTAAGTTCTCGAATGAATATCAAAAACAACTTTGCTTACAAACCTCAAAATTGATCAATATGCCAAATGGCAGAGTTTTTGTACTATCCTCAGAACTAATCATGAAAATGGCACAGAAACTCAGCAGTGAAGACATAACCATGATTATCAGAATGGGGGATAGGAGGGTATATGTGGTAAGCAAATTATAAACATAAGCATATCCTGCATGCCTGAATTTAAGAAGTATAAATGTAGAGAAATGCAGGTAACATTGTACTATACTTGATTTAAAAAGCAATTCTCAAAATTCTTGTGGAAATTAAGAAGCGTTTTATGCAGAGCCAGCATATAACTTTTTCTGCTTCAAAGGAGCTTACCTCACCGGGAATATGTATAGCCAATATTAGACAAAAATTCTACAATTACTTCAGAGGAATTACTGAACAAACAAACAAACAAATGAACAAGCAGTCTTTTTGAAATACTACAGTGAAAGAGATCTGCCCGTTCCATTAACATGAGGTGTGATATACTGGGCTTTTAGGAATCTTATTGCCAGTCACAATGCTTTTTTTTTTTTTTTCTGTCTTTTTGAGACAGAGTTTCCCTGTAGCCCCAGCTGTCCTGGAACTCACTATGTAGACCAGGCTGGCCTCGAACTCACAGGGATCCGCCTGCCTCTGCCTCCCAAGTGTTGGGATTAAAGGCGTACACCATGATGCCCGGCATCACAATGCTTTTAATATGAAGATGCTAATTTCAAATGAGCAATTCATCATTTAGAAGCCAGTGGGAAACAATATATTTGTTTGCCTGGCATTAATTATAGAAATACAATATAGAAAACAAATTTAGAAGCTACGTGCCTCAGGGTGGAGTCCTAATAGGCAATGTTCTTATTCACAATATCATCACTCAACACAAGTTTTCTTCGACTTACTTCTGGCTTGCTAAAGCCGGAAAACACCAGAATTTGCATCCTTATGTTGATTGTCAGCCCATTACAGGTGCTTCTTTGTCTAAAGACTTGCAAGAATTGTCTCATATCTAATTTGTTCTTCTATACAAACTAGAATAACATTCCCAATGTACAGATTTCATCATGCAAATTTACTCTCCACATATCTTCCAGCAATCTCAGCATAACTTATCTTTTCAGCCTTATCCATATTCCACAGCTGACAAAAATCTTACGCTCTCTGGAGTGATCACAAATTTACCTGTGCTTAATCTCTAGTTCACAACTTCTATACCTTTCTAATATCATAGGTTCACTCCAAGAAATTCCTGTAACTATTGTTTTGTTTCAATTAGATGGAACTGAGGTGGTCTCAGAGAGTTAGAAAGTCCTGATAGAAAGACTTTAATGCAGTATCTCCATGTCCTTATCATCTGAGAAAGAATTCAGCCACAGGACCACTATGGAATTTATGTGGGAGGTTCACACAAGAGGTTACACTGGATTAAGTATCTATTAACTGTGGTAGAAGCCAAGCAATTCAACATGCCTGCCTGAATAAAGGGAAACAAATAGGATAGAGTGAAAGTATACTTTAAATGAGAAACTCTGGGCTGTGGGAGTCACTGTTTGAGAGAAGCTCTCGGGGTTAGGGTGAGTTCTTATGTGTGAAACTTCCTGGCCTCTGATTTAGCATGTGAAGGCTTACAGGGCAGACTAATGAGTACACCGTTTTGGCAGCTTAGTATGAACCACTATGAATATAATTGCCAGTTGTACAACCCCTGACATGCAAATTGGGGCCATGGAAATTAAGGTCATGCAAATAAGGCCAGTCCTGGTCAAAGGGTCATATTACATAGTGGTAGTAGACTGCAGCTTCAGAGTATCTATCAGGTTGCAGCATTCATTGGCTAGTAGTTGGGCATTCCTGGACCATATTCATGAAAATTCCTAATGAGATCCAGTTTCATTTTCTGGTTTGTCATTAATGACCTTTCAGCCAGCAGAGTGAGTCTAGACATTCTTAGAGTCTCAAACCACAGTGGAAATAATATGGAAATGCTACTACAGTGAAACCAAGTACAATATATGTCCATCTTCTTCAGCTATGGTGGCCCCAGGCAATTCTGACAAGGTTTTGTTTCTCACAGTTTGAGTGATCACATGAGATCTTGCTGTAAGGTAGCTTTCCTGGTGCATCAGTCTTTAGCTGCCATATAGTTCTTTCCTGAAACTACCCAGTCTACTTCAGTTTGAATGGTCCATCTACCTTATCATCGACTACCTCATACTGTATGTATATATATATATATATATATATATGTGTGTGTGTGTGTGTGTGTGTGTATATATATAATCTTCTTAGTAGAAGTATAAGACTAATATGTGGTTGTTTTCTCAACAAGATGTTGTACTTGGTATATGTCTGATCAGATTAATTTTTCTATTTTTTTAAGATTTAAATTTTTTTATCTGTATGAGTGTTTTGCCTGCATTTATATAAATGCACTTGTACCCATGCTGGAAACCATGGGTAACCAGAAGAAGGCGTAGGATTCCCTAGATCTAGAGTTGCAGATGGGTGTTAACCACCACGTGAGTTTTAGGAACTGAATCCTGGTCATCTGGAAGAGCAGGCAGTGCTCTTAACAGTGGAGCCATCTCTCTACCCTGTTTTATTATTTTTTTCAGGAACCGAGACACCTCTGATATTTTCTGTGGCATGACAAAAAAAGATGTTAATAAAAGTTACGTTCTCTTGGCCCGGCATGGTGGCACACATTTTTAATCCCAGTACTCAAAAGATAGGAGCAGGCAAATGTGTGTGTGAGTTCAAGGCTAGCCTGGTCTACATAGCAAGTTCCAGAGTAGCTGGTGCTGCAAGGAGACCTTGTCTCAAAAAGACCAAAAACCGGGGGAAAAAAAAAAAAAAAAAGGTAGATTCTTTCTTTTGGTTCAAGGTTATTAATTTTGAAGTTTTTCTCTAATGGAGAAAATCAAATGGTTAAAATTTCCAGTTGAACACTTGCTACAAAGTTCACTGTTTCTTTTACTGGTGCTGGTACACCTATAAAGAGCACATGATGCTGGACTTCTTGTTAATGAAGCAAGCCACTAAGCCTCATAATAACTCTTTCTTCTCATTTACACAATAAACAAAGCTTCAAGCTCATTCTAGGACAAAAGACTTTTAATAGAAACAACGTAAAAGCAGATGTCAAATTAATTTGCATGGTGTATAGAAGCACAAGTTCTTTTTGCATACTAGTGCATGCCCTCAAATTCTTTAAAGTGCTTTCACACTGATGAATTAATGTAACAACCAGTTTCTATCCTACACAGTACTTTTTTTTTTTTTTTTTTTTTTTTTGGTGTGTTTGAGACAGAAACTCTCTGTAGCCCCAGCTGGCCTGAAATTCCCTATGAACACCAGGCTGGCCTCCATTTCACAGAGATCCCCCTGCCTCTGCCTCCAGAGTGCTAGGATTAAAGGTGTGTACTCCCAGGCCTGGCAGTATATAGTATTTTTAATGATATACTGCTGGTAATTTTTTATCTTCCTTTCTCTGTTCTGCCTCTTGGTTGTCAAAGTGTGTTGGATACACTGACAACTGGCAGATTTACTACTAACCTATTTGCATGCCAAAGCACATTTTATATTAGTAAGATGAAATTATTTAACATTATTAATTGTGTTCATTAAATTCATTTATGCACCTATCTTCAAAATTCTGCAGAGAGAAAATATCCAGGTTAGTATGTTGCTCCTTTAAATCATTTTTCCTTTTATCTCAATGTCATAAAATCTGAAAACACAGATAAAATTATTTTATTGTGTTTTACAATGAAATATAAATTAAGCATTTGATTATACATTTACATAAGCTGGCAAACTTTGTTCTGACCTAAGCACTCCAATAGTATAAATTCTTTTCTAAATTTGGACAGTGAAAAATTTGTTTCATGATGTGTTCTACAAGGGACTAATTCTTTTTTTTTTTTTTTTTTTTGCCTTATCACTCATTCTTACCTACTCATTCAATACATTCTGTATCATGTAAACTATTACTTTTAATTTGCTTCACCTAGACACATATTTATATTGTCTGATTCCGTGATCAGTATTAACAGAGACCAAGTATAGAAGCCACTGCATTCTATAAACATTGCTTATTCTTAAAATAACAGTCTAGGGGCTGGAGAGATGGCTCAGTGTATTAAGAACACTGACTGTTCTTGCGAAAGACACCGGTTTGAATCCCAGCATGTACATGGCAGCTAACAACTGTCTGTAACTCCAGTTCCAGGGGATCTGACAGCTTCTTCTGTCCTCCATGGGCATCATACGACACGGGTGCGCTTACCTACATGCAGGCATAACACTCATACACATAAAAATAAAAATAAATAAATAAAATATTTAAAATAACAGTTGAAATATCTTGGGTCAGGCATAGTAGTGCACGCCTTAAATCCCAGCACTTCGTAGGCAAAGACAAATGGATTTCTGTGTGTTTGAGGCCAGCCTAGTTTATATATTTTGTTTGAGGAGAAACAGCTACATAGAGATGCTGTCTAAATATGACCCCAAGCCAACTTGACTTGATAGGCCTAAACACAAATGATAGAATTCATGAATTCCAGTGTGTGTTGGGGGGACCTACTGGAGGGTACAAATGGGGAAGGGAATATGAAGATGATTGGGATGTTCTGCATTGATATGCAGAAAAATTCAATAAAAATTTGTAAATACATTAAAAATAAAAATAATAATTTTTTAAGTCAAAAAAAAAAAAGAAAAGAACCCAAAGCACTTTCACATCTTCTTTTGGGCCTGTTGAATCTTACAAGAAGAATTAATAACTTTGTCTACTTTACATTCTTAGAAATTTGTGTATAGTCTACAGCATATCCATTGTACTATAAAAACATGAACAGTAAATGTAAGTTGCTCATAGTAGTATATTTTCTGAGGTCAGGGAACTTGGTCAGATTTATCTTTGTTTCTCTGAATGCTAATGCTTATACTGGGCAAATTATTATCATATAACAAATATTCCCTGAAAGGAAGAAAAAAATAACTTAGTTTCCCTGTTGGCAAATGTGATATTTACTTCATTAAAATGCAAATCTCTAAGAAAATAAATTATTAAAATTGAACGTGGCAATTAAAGCTGTATCAAATTCCACCTTTTCCTTCTCTTCTGTGATGTTTCATAGTTAATCAAAATAAAGAAGAATATCTGTTTTGATCCTTGCTCTTTTTCAAATATTTGTTGCCATGACAATATGAATCATGATGCCACAGCAGAGGCTAAGTGTAGATGACAATTCGGTTTAATTTACTGAGACCATTTCCTGTGTCTCTTCATTCCCTTTTGAATAGCCAGAATTGACTATGGTACATTTAAGCAAAGATTAGTTGATGCCTGGGGGTGGATATGCTCAGATATTAGACTTGCAGTAATAATACACTTGACAGCACTTGGCAAGTCATGGATTTCAAAGTGTCATCGCTTCACTCATGGCTCCAACAAGAATTGATTTTGTTGAAAACTGTTTGCAGATGAAGTCTGTCCTCCATTACCATTCACCACGTATCCCTGTGCTGTGCACACTGCTGTCTTTGTCCTTCAGTCAGGATCCGCCTCAGTCGACGGGATCACTTGTTCTTCATTACTGCTGTTTTCAGCAAGCAAAATCTATAAAATATCTTAAAACTACGTTAACATCAAACATCCGTTTACACTGCCAATTTAAACTACAAGAGAAGCTTAATATAAATAAATAAACTCTTAATGTTAAGGCTCCAGGCATCTGAGCATAGTGGAGGTGTATTGGAGAGGCTAAAAGTTTTGGTGATACTCCTGAATTTACAGTGCATGTACAATGACTAATTCATCTAATGAACTTAAAAATCATCTGACTAAAGTACACTGTATATATTTTTTTAATTTTTAAATTTATTTGGGGAAGGGTGGAGCCATGGCTTGTATGGGGGAATCAGAGGACAACTTTTCGGAGTGGGTTTTCTCCTTTCATTTTGGGTTCCTGGGAGCTAACTCAGCTCATCAAAGTTGCATATTTACCTTTACTGACTGAGCCATCTTTCTGGCCATTCTTAGACTTCTTATATAATTGTAATTTGTGTTATGACACTGTAACAAAATTTCCGAGTCTAGGTATCTTATAAGGAAAGTTTTAATTATATTCACAATTTGAAGGTAGGAAAGTTAAAATCAGGCTGTTCTTACTTGCAGATGATCTCATGCTGCATCATAACATATCACTTTATGGTGAGAATGCACAAAAGAGAGTGCCAAATAATGACTGTGTTTTACTTTATTTTACCTATTACATTTTATTTATTTATTTTGTGTGTAGGTGCATGTGCCTGTATGAGTACCTGGCCCAGTTTTCATGTGGAGGCCAGAGGACAACTTAAGGATTTGTTTCTGTCCTTTCACCATGTGGGTTTTGGATCAAACTCAGGTTGTCTGACTTGGCAGCAAGTGTCTCCACCTGCTGAGCCATAATCTTCTGGCAAGAAATATAAAAGTACTTCTTATAATAATATTCACACATCCTCACAAGTGCCATCCTCACACTTTCACCAGTAAATATCCCTTCATTTCCATCAAGAGACATTTCACTGACTTTACAACTGCTCTGACCAGGAAGACCAGGATTGACCTTGGGCACTTGAAATGTATCATGTTTGTAAAAATCCACATTTTCTTTCAAAAAATGTATATTCGTACTATTATTTTTATTGTTCTATTTTCTATTATTTCAGAATGCATACATGGAATGAATGCTTCCAGAAATGCTCCTGTTGTGTTAGATTCCAAATTATACTTAAAAACAAAATATGTATTCACATAAGTATATACAATTTTCTATTGATATATTTATATATAAATTCTGTTATAATTTTTCTAAATTATTAAAGCTTTTTGAAGATTCAAATATTCTTAAAAGCAATTCTCTGTATTGTAGCTTCGATACCAGATAAAAGATTCCAATGAAACCTTAAATGATACTTTCAGTTCTATGTTGTTTACCATTTACATATTTTGCCGTTATTGTCTATATGGCTCTCTGAAAAACAAAAGCCTGGATTTTATAATCTGTCATATAATTTATTACCTTTTGCACACATATAGCATGTGTATGGAGGTCAGGGACAACATACAAGAATCTGTTTTCTCTACGGAGGCAAGTAACTTTTAACCCTCTGGCCAGTCCCACCTTGGCTTTTGATGGAGCTCTAAAATAGAAGGTCAAATGTTTGCTTACCAAGTTTTAATTTGTATTATATGTATTGATTGATCTAAAATGTAGTTATTATCCTGAAATGTGGCTCCTAGAAACTTTAAACTTTTTAAGTGACTTGTAGCATTTGTATTGATCTGGGCTGGTTAAAAACCATCCACCTGTATAGACAACTATGTTTGTTACCTCAGATATCTGACCATTATTCATTCTCTCTCTCTCTCTCTCTCTCTCTCTCTCTCTCTCTCTCTCCATATGTATACATAGGCCATAGGACAATCTTGAATCCTGTTCCTCAGGCATTGTCTGCATTGTATTTTTAGACAAGGTCTCTTATTGGCCTGGAGTTTACCTAGTTTTTTAGACTCACATGCACCAGGAACCCACGTCTCTGCCTTCTTAATGCTGGGATTACAAGGATACCAATCACACCTGTATTTTGTTTTTGTTTTTGCTCTTACTTGGGTTCTGGAAATTGAATTCAGATCCTCTGCTTCGTGGCAAACACTTTACTGACCAAGCCATCTCCCCAGTTCTAAACATCATTCTTAATTAAATAAAAATTTCAAATGTGTATTTGGCACATTCATTATTTCAAAAATTTTTGGCATGAACAAATATATTCATCTATAAAACAAACAACTCTTTACCATTAAGATAGTATTATTAATAAGCGTGTATATCTAAAATATCTCATATACTCATCATTTCCTCCCATTCACATATTGTATTATGAACACTAAATTATAATATTAATTTTGTTGGCTTTGTAATTTAAGATCAATGTATGAGGATCCTCTAGATTTTTGACAAACTTCAAATTCACTGAAAAGTAGAGTCATGACTATTTACAGGATGAGTGCCAGATTGCTTCTTTTTCCCCCAATGTACATTCCTTTTCCATCTAACAGTTATCTGCGGGCTCTGATTCTGCTAGACAGCATCACCAGAACCCTTTATTACCTGCCTTCCAACTTAGCTTGGTTAGTATGGAACACTGATGAAAACAGAGGAAGGAGTTGGATGCTGGCATTTATTTTCTGTTTCTATCATTGTTAATTGTGGTTTGACCTTGACTGCAGTTTTCTCCCTAAAACCATACTTGATGAAAAACAATCCCTGTTTTCTACCTACAGGTCTCTCCCTGGGCTCTTGAATAGACCATGGCTGACTGAACCTTCCCACCTGTGATGCTACTTAATCATTGTTACTCCCTTAACCTTCACTACGTGTTGTAAATTGTCTCTGCATTAAATCCCCTTTGCTCATCCATTTGAATACACCATCTTTTTTCTGTCAGAACATTGATTGACAAAGAGAATATTCTATGTCTCTATGTCCATTATTTCCACATTGGGTTCTCCTGAGTACTTAGTGTGTTGAGAAATAACGCTAAGGGGATTAATCTAGAATGTATGAGTTTGGAATTTGCTCTTAACAGATTTTAAGAGGTGTCTCAGAAGTTCTATGTCCAATTTTATCTAAGTCTCTAATGTATTTTGGATGTTCTTTTTGAGTATCTATAGAAGAAATAAACAAAACCTTGTCTTATTTTGTCTTATTTTCCCATAGAGGGTTTGCCTGGCCAAGTTGGTAACTTCCCATGATTTTTCTGTATTTGGTAAAATATCATGATCTATTAAATAAGGGGTCATCAAATATTTCTGATCATGTACTCAAAAATAATTTTTAAAAACAATGTATAATAGCACATATTTGTGAATGTATGTGTAGCATTCATGTGTGTATGTATTCATGTTCACATGTGTGGGTACAAATGATGTCAAGCAGACATACATGTGTGTCTGCATACGGAAGTTGGTATCAAGTGTCTTCCTTAATTGCTTCACCTTCCATATTGAGGCAGGGTCTCTCATCAGCAACCAGACTCATTGATTAGAGCTGTCTAGCGAGGCTCTGGGGAACACCTGTCTCTAACTCCTGCATGCAGGTGTTACAGGTTGGCTCCTACACCCAAATGGTATTCACTTGGGCAACGGAGATCCTGACCTCCTGATTGTGTGGCAAGCATGTTACCTACTAAACCATGTTCCCAGCTCTTGACCACATATTTTTAATTTAATATCTAAAATATATCTCTCATATTTTAATATACCTGCAAGGGAGCTTGTTCTATGCATTGAAGGCATAAAGCATTGCCCTACATTTGTCATTCAACTATGCCCAGTGACATAAGAATACCATAGAAATATAATATTTATTAAAATATCTTTTAGTATGCTTTCATACTTCACAGAAAAATATATACATAAAAAATTAAGATTTAATTCCTGCTGGTTGTGGTGGCACACACCTTTAATCCCAGCACTTGGGAGGCAGAAGCAGGTGGATCTTTGTGAGTTCGAGGCCAGCCTGGTCTACATAGTGAGTTCCAGGACAACTGGGGCTACAGGGAGACCCTATCTCAAAAAGACAAAAAAAAAAAAAAAAATCAATTCCTTTCCTTTACTCCATAAATTATAAACCAATTGTTTTTTTTCACTTGACTTGTATTTCAAATTGATTTTAAGTCAACAAAAGTACATTAAAATCTTAACAAATAATCATTAGACATATAAAGTAAAATTTTTAACTATGCACCCAATCTTTAATAAAATAAAATATGGTTTGTCAAAATTTTTATTTATTTTTGTATTATGTGTATGAGTATTTTGCCTGCATGTAAGTGCACCGCAGAAGCTAGACTAAGGCATCGGAGTCCCTAGAACTAGAATTACAGGCTCTTGTTAGCCACCATGTGGGTGCTGAGAGCCGAACCTAGCTAGGTCCTTTGTGAGAGCAACCGGTGATCTTAATCTTGAGCCATCTCTCCAGTTCAATAAATTCAAATACCAAATGACACATATAATTATTAATGAGAGACTATCTTCAGGCCTCTTGGGGTAAGTCTATAGCGCAGCTCTCTGCGCCGGGACTCCCTAAGCCTCATTCACCCTTCCATCCCCGCCCCCGCCCCCCGATACTCCTAGTTTGGGCCTGCGGCCATCCTAAGCCTCGGGGCCCCGGCACCCTGGCTGCTTCTGGTCCTGGCCCCGCCCTCACCTCTCTCTGCTTCCCTAGGCCTGCACCACTGGCTAACTCTCCTAGCCTGCACTGCTATCCTCAGGCCTCTTGGGGTAAGTCTATAGTGCAGCTCTCCCAGGCAGGACTCCCTAAGCCTCATTCACCCTTACATCTCCCACCCCCCCGACGGGCCTCCCCGCCCGCTGTTCTATACTCCTAGTTTGGGCCCTGCCCATTCCTAGTCTTGTGGCCCCAGACACCTGGGGAACCAATACTGTTTCCTGATCCTTCTCACCCAGAGCAACTCAGTCCCTTTCTTGGGCTCCAGGAGCACCGCTTCTGATCCTGGCCTTGCCCTCATCTCCCTCTACTTCCCTGGTCCTGCAACGCCCGCCAGCCTCTTTCTGGGGCTGACAGCCTCTTTCT
>NW_008359214.1:3209611-3213910 GCF_000622305.1 Nannospalax galili
GTTTGAATCCAACTGGTCATTACCCAAGATTTATCTGCAAGACACACAGTAATTAAAAATGCCAGAATGGTGGAACTAATCTTCTTGGATGTTTAACAGACATACCTTGAGATCTATACTAATATGGTCAGAGGGATTCAAAGGACACTTTTTCCTCCTTGCCCTTCTGGGTCGATTAGTTCCCAGGGACTATGAGCATTGCGCAAAATGTCCTGTAATGGTGGTGGGTCATCTGGCCTCTTGATCAAGGAAGCCGAGGAGACCCCACCAGATGGACTTGAGCCAGTGTCCAGTCTATAAAGACGAGGGTCAACACGGAGGAATCATTTCCTCCCTGCTTCCAAGAGGAGCCAACAATGGTCGAGCAGGACCTTTGACTTATCCTCACATGGATGGAGCTGGTAAAAGAAAGGAGCCAGGGGCTCCTCCCAACCCCATGGGACCCTTGAGGAACAAATCCTCTGACGACCTCAAGAGTAAAAACAAATCAAATCAGTTTATCTGTTCCAATTGTATGTCCTTAAACACCCAAAAGGGAAGTATAACCAAAGATTAAAGGGGCCAATATAATTTCATAAGAGCATACATAAATGACTATCAAAATGATTATTCACCCTCATGAGTCTGTGTGTCACCAGCACAGGGAGGGTTGCCTGTGCTGTTTTTAAACACAGAGCCCCTGGGAGCAGAGGACACATTCTAGTTCCAAGCTGCTGAAGACAGGCTCCACCCAGCCGCCTTGCAGCAGCAGCCTACTCCTGGCTCTACAAAGGCCTGTCCCAAGGGGAGTTGTGGGTTGAGGAGAGTTTCAGACAGTAAGGAGGAAGATCAGTCCAGGTCTGAACTTGAACAAAGATTAATGCTGACAGCACAGTTATGAGACTGTCAGAATTGAGAAAGACAGCTAAGACACTTCAGGCCAGATCCAAACTCTGCAGGACAAAGGACATGCAAGGTGGGATGAACTTTACAAAATCACAGAGGGCAGAATTGGTCTTTGAGGAGTTGCTAGTCTTTTGTTTAAGAGTTTGGTAAATATCTTGGTAGAGAAGTGGATGAAACCCAGGGTTCTCACAGCAGGAGCAGGTCATCTCTTCCCCCCAAACTGGCCCTGATCAGGAATATCTGACTGCTTAGTCACCTCACCTACTAGCCTGCCAGCTTGCCAACCTGCCAGTCCATCCTTCCTACTCACTCTCAAGGTTCTCGTAATAATTCAACTGTAAACCTAAAAATTTACAGCCAATTTTGAAAGAGATGCATCCTACCTCAGGAAACCATATGTGAATTGTGTTGTAATGATATGCTTCTTCTAAGTATGTTGTTATTAAATAAATAATTTTTAAAAATTAAAAAAAATTATTAATGAGAATAAAAGCTTTCCTATATCCAACTCCTACATATTAGGGCCAATGCTAAACTAGGAGAAAAAGATTCAGGGTGCCAGTTGTTGAAGAGACCACTAAATAACAAGCCCCTAGGAGAAATATAGAGTCTTTCTTCATATTAGTCGTCTGAGGAAGTGTCTAAACTGGGACTGCAGCAGCTCCATTTCTTCCACTTCCAATTTCAGACAAATTTGTAGAAGGCTAGAACAATGGGAAGATGGGTGCAGAAGCAAAGGCAGTCTCACTTCAGAGGGATCACAGAAAATGTCTGACAGCCTATGACCTCTTGTTTAGACATTATGGATGGCAAAGGGGTCTGAGACAGAAAGGTGTTTGATAATGAGAGTGGAAAAAGGGTCTTTACAGATTTTCACTCTTCCTCTCATAAAAAAAAGACTGCAGCAGAGCTGTTCTAAAAAGTTCCGTGCTGAACTAAAGACTGAGGAATTAAGGCATATGGCATAGGAAAGCAGAGCAGAAAGATGTGGGAAGACACATCTGTGCCAACAACTCCTTCATAAACCACAGGGCACTTACAGTGCTTCAGATCTGGTGTGGGGAGGCAGCCTGTTCCCTCCAGCCATGTCTGATAAAATGTTGTCAATGACTCTTAGACAGTATGTGAAGAATGTGGAGTATGAAAAATTGAAAATAATATCAAAGAAGACAAATCTCATTAAGATGTTAACTATTGGACTGTTTTTTTTTGTTTTCTTTAAAAAGTATTTATAGTATTCCAACCCCAAATTGCATCAAATTATATTTCATTTGTATTAAAATCAAAGTTTTACCTTAAAACATACAAAATGTGTAGGACCTGATTTGTAAATGTATTCACTATCCAGTTCTTAGAACCATCTATGAAGACCATTCAACTTGTCCAAATGGTGGTAGCCATAAGGATTTTACTCCTGGAAATGACAGGTTATGCTGCTGTTAATAGAGTCAAGAGGTGTGGGAGACATAAAATGATGGAAATGTGGTTATGAGTGATAGACAAGAAGAATCTCAATTTCGAAGTCGAGATTCACTTTGGAAGTTACATACATTCAGTTTGGGCATATGAATATAAATATATTTAAACAATCTGTCATTTTAATGTTCCAAAGTGGGAACATACACTTTTTCAGAAGATTAACATTGTATCTGCAGGGGAAGAGCCATGAAAATCCTAGCAATCTGTGTAGAGAATCTCTGTACTTCATGCTATACTTCCTTCCTAAGGTACAAGGTCCAAGATCTGACTTGATATAAATTGACCATACAAACCTACCAACAGCAATATATTCTATATTTGAAGAAATTATACTTTATTTACTAAACTTGTTTTCTTAGAAGTTACTGACTTAACTGAAAATTCTGGCTGGAACTCGGAGAAAAATGAAGAAAGCTTAGGAGCTGTGACGGCAATTAAGAGAAGAGAGTCATGAGTCAGTTATGATTCAGCAGAAGACAGGTAATGGGGAAGTTCAAGGGGGATTTTGTCAACAATGGGTTTGTGATATTGTTTCATTATTCCCATGAAAGCAAATCAAATGCCATCTTTAATTTGCTTGCAAATATCTATACTGATGTATTTAAAATAGAATGAAAAAAGTTCATAGCTTTAGAAGAAAAAATTGCTTCAAGACCTACAAATTTAGAAATTTTATAAATATAAAAGAAACAAAAAGGATCATAGACCCTTAAGGTAAATGAGATTAAATCTTGAAATATATTTAACGGTCATTAAAAATTTAACTACTGAACTATTATGATAGCAGTTAGTAAAAAACTCTTTAAATGATTGTAGTTCAAAGGTGTATATTAGGAATGTGAAGGAACAAAGTGTGTCTTTTTTGTATATATGTCTGAATAAACCAACAAGAAACAAATGACTACACTCACTAGAAAAATGACTAACTAGAAAAGAGCATCGTTCAAATCACAAATGATGCAGATAATCAAGAATATGCAATTAAGTAATAAAAATAGTTAAAACTCAGTGGTTTCACAAGTGCTGTTTTACTGCTTTAGAATAATGGTAAGTCAGTTGGGACTCCATTTTTTCTGTTACAATAGAAAACCATAGGATAGTAATTTATAAGCAATAGAAACTTATTTGGCTCAAAGTTCTAGATGCAGAAAAGTCCATGAGAATGATTTTGGCATCCAACAAGGGTCTATGCACTGGGTCAAACATCACAGAAGGACTAGCAAGTACAAGACAGAGAGACAAATTCATATCAAGCTCATTCCTTCAATCAGGAACCTACTTCCTTTACAACTAATACCCTCTATAACATCATTAATACATTCATAATGGAAGAAGTCTCCTGGTGCAATGCTTTATTAATTACTTTTCATCACTGTGATCACTGTCCCTGAAAGAAATAAATGAGGGAGAAAGGTATACTTTGGTTCATGGTTTCTGAAGTTTCAGTGCATCATATCAGAGTCAGTGTGGTGGGAGTTGCTTTACATAAGGCAGCAGGAGCTATAGAAGTGACTTGTTCACTTAAAGCTCAACCAAAAACTAGGGAGGAGATAAGCTTCAAAGGCCTACTCCTAGGGACCTATTTCAACCAGTCAGGTTCCACTCTCTAAAGGTTCCACAGCCCTCAAAGTGGTGCTGCAACCTGGAGACCAATTGTTCAAAATACCAGCATAAGGATAAAGTTTTAGATTCAAAGCACAACAGTGACAGCTAAATTTCAACACCAATTTGGGAGGGGACATTTACATAGCAACAGGGTGAATATAAATTGTTAGTCAAGTTGCAAAAAACTAATCAATTTTACAAAATTTAATACTTAATTTGGCACAATCTAGTAAAGTTGAAGATATATCCCTGTATTTATAACCCAGCACACAGGCGTGTATACTCATGTCATAAACATACACACACAGTTTTTCATATATATATATATAT
>NW_008359214.1:3214332-3231135 GCF_000622305.1 Nannospalax galili
GAGCACTAAAACTAATCAACTCTAGAATGTAGAAAAATCTTGCAAATTCAAGAACTACTATACATCTCTGAAACTTCAGGTAGTATATATGGTTACTCTTAAAACATAATGCAAATATAAAAACAAACTGCAGAATGATACAGTATAACATTTACATCAGCACACAAAGACATGCTCTGTGGTGTTTATTAATGCATGTCTCGTGCAGGGAAAAAGGACAAATAAAGAACAAAGATTAGCTCAGACTAGCAGCAGAGGGAAGAGAAAGGTTGCAAACAAAAAACAATTCCAAAGATTTCTATCCTAGTTTACCTTTTATTTCTTAATCTGGCCAGTGAATTCTCCATATCATTGCTCCTACAATTTTTTAAATGTTTACAGAGGGAAAGAAATAGACAACAGGGGCTGTGCAGTATTGCAGAAAACATAAGAGAATGAAGAGAAAAAGAAGACTGAGGTTGCACAGAAAATCACTATCTGGGAATAAAATTCAACCATCACTAAGTAAAAGCCACATCTGAATAGAAAGCAAAAGCGTTCTAGAAAACTGGAATGGCTTTCCTAGTGATCGTGAATGGCTCTCCTCACCCAATTACTATCTGTACAACGTGCAAAGCTGTGGGTTTTTATAATAACTATATCACCAAGCTATTTGCAAATGTCAGCTGGAGAACATGCTGCATATATCCAGTGCATCAGACAAATCTTTCTCCTTGCTCAAAAGAAATGGAAAAGAAAACTAGCTATAGGCAATTTAAAATCATTCCTGGCTTATGAGATTTTCACACTTACAAATTACTATATAATGGGTGTTTTACTAGCATTACTAAATTATATAGAGGGAATTTAATGCAGAGAGTATCAGTCTTAATATAGCAAAGGAATACAGGTAAGTAGAAGAATAGAGATACTGATGCCTAATTGTAGAAAGAGAGGAAGCAAATTATATAATAGAGTGAGTGGTAAAAACACAAAACAAAACAGAGAGGAAGAGCTTAGATGCATGTTTTGGGATAGTCACCTATCAAGGAACGTTGGGAAGAGATCTAACCAGATTGATGTGTAAGTATGATGTCAATTCTCAAAGCAAGCCTGTATGCTGGATAACTTTAGTTGTCAACTTGACACACCTGGGTAGAAGGAGCCTCAATTGGGTAATTTCTGCCATTGGACTGGCCTGTGGCCATGTCTACGGGACATTTTCTTGATTGTTGAGTGATGTGGGAGGGTCTAGACCACTGTGGGTGGTGCCGGGGTCAGGGCAGGGGCAGGTTGAGCAGGGGTCAGGGGAGCAAGCCAGAAAGCAGCGTTCCTTCATGGCCTGAGCTCCAGCTCCTGTCTCCAGGTTCCTGCCCTGTTTTCCTACCTTGGGCTCCTTCAGTGATCAACTGTGACCCAGGAGATGTGAGATAAAATAAACCCTCTCTTCCCAAAGTTGGTATTGGTCAGAGTGTTTTGCTGCAGCAATTGAAGGCAAGCCAGAACAATTTGACAAAGAGGAAAGGCACTGAGAACACCAAATAGCCCATAGGTAGGGTAAGGGCGGCCAGCAGGAGGCAGTCCAGGGCCTTATGATGCTTTGACCTCAAAATTAGGTATATTTCAATGTCTAACAATTTTAGCGTTAAACTGATGTGTGCTAACTGAATCAAACGTTGTGGAGATTGAAGGGAAGACAACATACACAACATGTACTGCAGCGAAACAAATTGCAGTCATTCCTCCCATCATAGTGCAAAGACAAAAAGACATTTCCAAAAATCTATAAAATAACATTTAGGCTTATTATTAGAAATATTGGATTATAAACAGAGCTCCAACATGGAGATGATTCAACACTGTAACTAATGTTCTGTGCTACCTGAAGACAGACCCTATGACTTCACCATACTCCCTTTCATTGCTTCTAAAAATACATTGTCTGACTAGTTTCTTTACCTGTATCTCAACTGCCCTTTCTTCTTTGTCTGTCATGCACTTCCAAACCAATTAATTCCCATAGTTCCACAATTACTAAGAGAGCAAGCCATGCTCAAATTTTCCAACCTTCTGTGATCTGCATATATATATTTCAAAGTAAATTCTCATCATTACCTCCACAATGTTAATCTCAAAATTGCTCACAATTCAATATTCTTCTGTCAGCTTTTGTCTATCTTAGATTTCATGATCTATCAAAATAAATATTCCCTCACAATATTTAACACACATTCCTCTCAAGTTCTGTATTGTTCCGCTAGAAGAATTTCAATACGATAAGAACCTAAAAACTCTCCTGCAAAACAAGTGTGGGTAGAGGCAAATGAAAGCCATGCGACACTCAAACTTCTCCAGCAATCTGAACACATTTCCACAGAAAGCTTTATAGGTTAATATTTACTTTGTGTATGAAGGTTTAGTGTGTGTGTGTGTGTGTGTGTGTGTGTGTGTGTGTGTGTGTATTACTTGGGGGACTGGTGCAGGCAGAAGTCACATAAGGGGTTAGAGTTCCTGGAACTGGAGGTACAGACAGTTGTGCAAAGAGCATCCACAGGTTCTGAGAAGTGAACCCTGGTCCTCTGGAAGAGCTGCAAGTGCTCTTACATGGTGAGTCATGTCTCCAGTCAAAAGCTTATGATTTTACCCTGAAACATTAACTTCACAAAATCCTTTTCTTCATCTGCCAAAACAAATTTGCCATTCAATCTACCTAATCATTTTTAAATAATAAACATGTTTCCAATTTGAGAATTCCCTCAAATGCTTCTTCATTTCTAACCTACTTGAATGTACATCCTTTTTGAACAATCTTTCCTGATGTTGCATTTGTTTCATCTGTCTTTCCATTTTATAAATTTTGCCTTAGATTCCATCTGCTTAAATATAAAATATTTTTTTCCCATTGTTCACTTACCGTCCCTCTGAAATCAATACTGCCACCTTCTCTGGCAGAATAGTCTTAAAATACAAAAGTTGGCCTTCCTCTTTCCCAATGAATTCCTTTTTATGCACAATTCTTTTTTACTATGACTCCATATTTTGTGTTCACCTATGAAAAACTTGTTTAAAAAAATCTATGTACACTTTTCTTTCGAGCCCTCTATCCATTCCACATTGAGCAACAATTTAGTTTTTTATGTCCTACTACAAGAATATATGGTTTGATCACTAACTCCAGCAAATTCATGTTAGCCAGGTCTAGTGATTATTGTGTTCCTATTTGCTTTTCTGCAGCCTTCAACAAAGCTGGGTGATCCCTTCTTTTGAAAGCCATCTTGTGCCTCTTCAAGAACATCAATCTTATTTTGTATATTTTAGTCTTTCCAATGCTCTTCTTGACAGCTTCATGTTGGAATCAACAAGTCTTGTTCATTCCCCTTTGGCTCATCCTTCTCTACACTTTAGACCTATGGCTACTATGGACCCTTGAGTTTCTTCCTGGAACCTTTTTCTGCTGATTTTTAAGGTCATTTTTGGCTTTACATATAAATCTCAAAAGTTAAATGCCCAGAGTGGACATGAAAATCCCTCCTTGCCTATGGCGCCAAATGTGTTTCTTTTCTTGATAAATGACTACTCTCACAGCTTTAGAAGAAAAACTTCTGGGAGGCTTGCTTTATTCATTCATCTCCTCCATCTTCCTCTATTCAAAACATCAGAAGGATTTTTACTTTGTTTTGTGCTATGTTCAAAATAAATCTAACGGTCTCTGTCTTTCTCTCTATTTATACTACTATAATTCAGGTCACATCATGACTGAACTTTTGTCATAATCTCTGCTGGGTTTCCTCCTTTCTAGTCTTTTCCTCTAGCTTCTCAGACGACAACAGCCTATAAAACACAACATCTCTTACACTAAGACTATAAATTAGGTACTGCCAAACCTCATAAACCTCTTCTGTTGACATCTCATGAAACACTGAATGTATTCCATATCCTTCATATGGCCCATATCCTCTTGCCTATATTTGTATGCTGTTGTTTTGGATGTTGAATGCCCTCCAAAAGCTCAAGTGTTCAAGGATAGTTCCTGGGGAGGTATGAATGGAAAAATGATGGAAACTAGCAATTGGGGCATGTATGAGGTACGTTAGGTCAGTGAGTAAGTGTCCTTTTAGGGATTATGAGCCCAGCAATTTGTTCTACAGTTTATTCCCTGACATGACATAAAGTAATGGGTCACGCAATCTTGGAATCCAATATCATGAATCAAAATTATTTGGATTGTTTTCGCAGTTGTCTTGTCCTAACCACATACCTCACTAAGTGACCTATATTTTATTCTAAATTTAACCATCAAACCCTTTATCTATTCACCTTTATAACCGAATGTTACCAGTTTCTTCAGAGAATGCATTTATTATTTGAAAAGTTATTTGTTTGAATGTTTTTCTTCTGCCCTCTTTATTATGTATAAATTCCATGATAGCAGAAACTGCCTTTTGCTGAGAATCATGTTTACATTAGAATTTATTTAGAAAAATAAAAGATAGGCTATTTTCATTGAAGTAATTCTTTAACAAACAACTTTCTGTAACTATCTAGAGTCTGCCATGATATTCCATGCTTGAATTTAAAATAAAGGCTTTTAACTGTGTAACACACATTATGCCTGAATCTTTATTCACTGCTGTAAATTTGCATTCCTCTAAAATTAACAACACCTGTTATATAGTGCCCATTTTTATCTCATTTATTGCTCCTTATCAAGAATTTCTGGGTGATGTAGTCAGCATTCGTGTTTAGTGGCTGGGCTAAAATGCACACTTTAGAACTAATAAATATAACAGGCTGATTAATTTAATTCCTCTTTTGTCATTGCCAATTTGGAAACAAAATGTAAATTCTGATTTCATTGACTTCTTAGAGAGAAAATAAATTAGCAACATTCCCTTCAAACAATTCAAAGGAAGCCACATGATTTCTATTTTTACATTGCCTTTCATCATAATTTTAAGTCACCCACAACAATTCAGTCAATCTACATGTTCTTTCCTCTGGAGAACTTTCTAAATTTGCAATTGAGATAAGCAATCAATGTTTACCTCTTCAAAACTGTACATAAATATTATTTCAAAAGGAAATTCCTTGGAGAATCTCATTTATGGAATGTAACTTCATTAGTAAGTAATGGATTGCTCTATTGTACGTTTTCTCCCATCAAGCTAATTTGGAAACTCTTAATTGTCTTACATTTTTATATGGCAAAATAAATAATACTCCAGTGTTAGAATCGACCTGATTATAATTATGCCTTCCATGAGTTGACAGTATCGACTTCATTGGACTTTTATGTTCACATTAATCTATTTGTTGTAGAATATTTACAGAATGGAATTGGAACTGAATCCATTCTCACTGCTACTTTGAGCTTTTATAGGCCTAACAGTAGAAAATATAAGAAATCCATTATTGAAACAAAAGAGCTAAACAGTTTTTGAACTGTCCTCAACCCTCAAAGCCTTTTCACTGTTCCTATTAGAGTCCACCACTGAGCTTACTTGCAGAGTGGGTGCTTATATATTTCTTTCAAAAAAGACACAGATCTAGCCCTTAATACCTGTATGGAAATTTGTTTACTTCTCTATCAGTGAAAATATTTTCACTAATTGTAATTCATTACTTCATGAATAGAGATAAACCCTCACTTTCTTCTCAAAATGTATCATCCTCACTTACTTAAGTGTTATAATAGAATTTTTATACACAAAGTTGGTGAAGCAAGGGCATAGAAAACTTTTTTTTTATTTAATCTACACTAAGAAATTAACAGAATCTTTTTCCTGAGAAGTGTACAAGGAAGATTATCTAGTCTCAACCTATCTAAAAAGCACCTAGGTGGGAGGATGCTCTTATTATTAGGAAATAATTTCTTTATAACTTTCTTCCCGTGTTACTGATTTCTTTTTTGCTATTATTTTATGGTTTTCTTTAGCTTTGTTCAATGGGTTTTCTTGTTTCCCTCCAGGAATGTTGCATGCCTCACGCATCTTTGCTCTAGTCAGTTGTGTAGTTTCTCTTCCAGCTTGGCACCATTTTAAATAATCCTTTATACACAGTTGCCTTGTTTGCTGTAGTAATACTTGAAGCCCTTTGAGATCGGTATTTTATTTTTCCATTTTCCCATTTTCTTTTCGTTTCTCCAGAGTTTCACATTCTTTGTATTTTTCCCCTTTGTCACCAATTATCATTGACTATGTTATGAGCCTTAAAACTAAAATATTATATATAGCAGTAATTTGATGCCCAAGTAAGTTTGGTTTTCTTTTTGGAATGCTTGGCATGCATTTCAGTTAGATTCTGCATGTGATATAGATCCAGGACCAGCTTAAGCCACCTTGACAGTATAATTTTGTAGACTGTCCAGGTAAAATTTTGTGTAAGAGATGCTTTAATTCTCATTCTTGTTCTGAGGCAATCCGTTGGCATCTCAACACACTGGGGGTGGGGATGCATTTTCTTTCTTTTCTTTATTGTTGTTGGTGGTTTTCTTAGTTTTTCTTAATTTGGTTGTTTTTCTTTTGCTTTCCACCTTCCTGTTGGGTAAGGGTTATATTCAGTCACCTTTACTTAGTAGAAAGTTTGTTTCTGAAACCTATAAATGCTTTCAAGTCAAAACTAGATTTAGAATTCATTTATTTCTCTGGACTATTTTTCCTCGAGAATTTTCTTCTTTAACTTGCTCTAATATTCTTAAGAAAATTTTAATAATATATTTTGTCCTGATGTTATTAATCACCTCACAGAGAGCTCTATTCTCAATATTCTACCCTGCTATTATCAGAAATAGAAAATCATAAATGAGATTTATGTGTACAGTACACTATGACAAATCCAATTAATTTTTAAATGATACTTATTTTCAAAAGGATTATTATATTCTTGAATATAAATCATGTGATAGAAATAAATTCATTTTGAAATAAAAGTTGTTTATGTCCTAATTACAAGAACCGTTAATTACTAAATATATCAGAAAATGATTTATTTCCCTCTTCATTAAGTCCTTAAATTATTATTTTTGAAATTGTCAAGTACAGTACATTGGTAAGCATACCAGTAATGAGGAAAAAGTGTTTAAATTAAAAGATATCATTTTACTCTAAAAATAATCACATAATGGAAGTGTACTTTGCGAGCTGGATTCTTGACAACTGAGGGAGACTTACAGAGGAGACTTTCACTTTTTAAGAAATCATGATGTCTCATGCGTTCTTTTAAAATGGAGAATTAAATGGTCGGGTGATGAACCGAACATCTTCTTTATCCCGCTTTTAAGTGAAGGATTTGACAGTTAGACATTATAAGTTGCAGAATATGCAACAAGTTCCACAAACACGAATGCCTTTCTCCCACTGCTGACAGGGTTGTCAAGGGGGCGGCAGTACACTGCACACTTTTCGTATGACAAATTATGGTTGAGCAGCCTTCCTTCACTGATTTCTATGAGCTTTCCATAAGTTGTTTTGCTCTTTTACTTATCTTATTAAAATAGTCATGCATATTTTAGAAATTGGTATGTAATTGTTTGCCATTGAAATATAAGTCTATATTTAGCAACTAACTTTTATCATTGTGAGTTGCATTTAAATACTAACATGTTTTTACTTTTCATTTTATTTCATCAGTAATGAAGTAACCTCTTTAGCCCCTAAATATATGATGCATATTCCAGTCGTTTAATAAAGGTCTATTCATGAAGGCATGCTGAATTTAATCAATAAATTCATTTTTGAGGAAAAGTTACACATTAATCCTTATGAAAGACAAATGAAATAAATAATACAAAATAAAAAAGTATGAACTTCTGTGACTTTCAAAAGGCTCAGAGTGATAGATATTATTGGGAAGTTATAGGAGTTCTCATTTTATTTACATTTCTCATTTGGGGGAGCTAATATTTAAGGAGCATCATTTAGCAAGAGTGGTAGGTAGAATTCAAAGTCCTGCACCCCTCTTGTGGTGGGGTTTTTTGTTTATTTGTTGTTTTTACAATTTGTTATTTATTATTTTTCTTTATTTGTATGAGTACATTGCCTGCATGTATGTAAATACAACCATGCCATGCAATGTCCATGGAGGTGAGAAGAGGCTCTCAGATACCCTGAAACTGGAGTTACTGACAATTATTAGCCACCATGTGGGTTCTGGGATTCAAACCTGGTCCTCTGCAAGAGCATTCAGGACTCAGCCACCGAGCCATCTCTCCATCCCCTTTTTCGTTTTTTTTTTGTTGTTGTTGTTGTTGTTTTTTTTTTTTTTTTTTTTTTTTTGCACAGGGTCTTCCTAATTCCATCTCCCAACCCCCTAATCCCCCCAACCTCCCATCCTGGAAGTCACTATGTGGACCAGCTGGCCTCGATCTCATAGAGATCTGCCTGCTTCTGCCTCTGGAGGACAGGGATTAAGGGTACATGCCACTATGCCCAGCATCATGCAACACCCTGTTGTAAACAATGTGTACTGAATATAGAAATAGCTGTGAAAGTAGTGAGGTATGAGTTCATCATGTACCAGAGTCCTACAACAGTAGTAATGAAATCCTCACTGGTCTCCAAGGACTAAATAAAGTAGTAGAGAAGGTTGTGCAGTTGGGAATGTTAGGTGGCCTCCAATAACTGGGATCTCTAGATGCAGGTGAATAATGAATAAGAAACAGCTTCTTCAGTCATACAACCAAGGAGTGGAATTCTCCAAACAAATCAGTGAGCTTGGAAATCACTCAGGCTGTAAAAGAGACCTCAGTATTAAGCAACACTTTGATTTCAGTCAAGTGAGACAATGACCAGGAGAGTCAGCCAAACAGTGTCTTTCAAAACGTACAGAAATGATGATGCCACTTTAAGCCACAGAGTTTTTGATAATTTGTAATATAGTGATAAAAGTGCTGCTAGATCAAGTAGGAAGAGCAATTGGCGACCCATTTTGTAACTTCCATTGCTCATTAATCACCAAGGAACACATTAAAGTGGATGCATTGACTTCGGAATTTTCTATATTGCCTTTATCTTGTTAATATTAACTTGAAGTGTAACCATGGCAACTAAATTTTATTTTAAAATATTAGGTCATTTTCTCTATTATTATTTTCCAAATATCAGGATTGATATCTTTTCAAGTGAGAATTTAGTAAGAGATCAGAAAAGACAAGTGTGCAAAATGGCAGAGTTGAAAGACATTAAAGATACACAGAGGTAGTGGGCACAGAAAAATACTTGACATTTTTATATAGCAATATAACACTGATCACTGAAAGCTGTCATGATTGATATAGTTTAAGTGTATGAGAAACAGAGCCTTTGTGGTCAACAAATACCCTAGAAAAGAGAAAGTGTGTAATCTTAAAGGAAGGGTAAGAATTAAACTGCAGAAGACATGCATCTTAGTTTATTCTCCTGTTGTGATAAAACACTCTGACAAAACCAACTTAAAGGAGAGAAAGACATTATTTTAACTCTCAGTTCCAGGCTATAGTGGATTACTGTGAGGAAGATGAGGATCAGGAGCTTGCAGTCTCATCACACTATATCTGCAGTCAGAAGAAAGGAGCAATTCATGCATGCTGCTTCTCAGAGACTTTCTCCACTCATACAGACGCCAGGATCGTCTGCCTAGAGAATAATGCCACCCACAGTCAGCATATCTTCCCACCTTAATCATCCTAATCATGACCATTCCCAACAGATAAGCCCAGGGGTCCAATACTCAGATGATTCTAACTTCTGTCAAGTTGATAATTAATACTAACCATCATAGCAAGTATCAGTTAAGGATGGCTTCCATAACAATGAAAAGAGTATATCTCGTTCATCTATAACATGTCAATTAATATGGTAAGTTCTTGAAAATAAAAGACAATTATATATTATGACATCTCTTAAGAATATTACTAAGTCCAATATTGTATAACTGTATTAATTTAACTGTGAACCAAAAATTTATAGCCCCTTTTGAAAGACATGTATCTTTGCTCTGGAAATTGTTGTTGAATATGTTAAAGCTGTAATGAAATGCGTCGTCTAATCATGTGGTTATTAAATAAATAATTAAAAAAAGAATATGTTTCTCTGGGGAAACATTTTTTGGTTTTGAGTGCTTTTATTTATCCAAATAAAACCAGAGTGAGGAAAGAAAAATTATGGATGTTGTAACTGAACATGATCAAATAAAGAGGAGAACTGAGCAAGTTTAGGTGACAGCAAAGTCCTCAAAGAGGCATAGCTGTTGGAACTCAGTTTTGAAAAATAAGTAAAGGAATATCAGGGGGACAGTTCTCAGTAAAATAGAAAAACATGCTATTCTGAAAGAAATGAAAAATTTTACATTGATAATATATGACAATAAATAAATAAACCTAGTAGAGCATACACTATAAACAGATTCAGTAATGTACATAGTTAATAAAACTCATGATAAAATAAAAACAAAAAGAGAAAAACCAAAACATCAGATATAACTGGGAAAATAAACCCATAAAGTACAGTGAATTTCAGAACACAAAGTAAATATGTGCTAATATCAATAAAGAATATAGTTTAATTCCAATAAATGAGGCTAGTTAATACTTGCTTTCTCTTGGGGCTGGAGATACCTCTCGGTGGTTAAGAATACTGGCTCCTTTTGAATAGGACCCAAGTTCAGGTCCAAGTACCCACATAGAGGCTAACAACTGACTGTACCTACAATTCCAGGGCATTTGACAACACCTCTGTCCTCTGTGGGCATTGCACAATATGGATGCACTTACACTAATACACATAAAATGTAAAATAATAAGTTAAAAAATTAAAAAATAAAAATGTCTTCTCAACAAACAGAAACAAAGTTTTAATGAATGCACCAATAAGAAGACAAAACACAGGCATTTAGGAAAATACTAGAATTAATATAATAGTTGGAATTTGGAAGTAGATAGAGTAGAACACTGAGTCTTGAGGTACCTGGGGAATATGGCAGGAATGGAATTGGCATGGGTAACTGCTTAGGCTAATTTAGAGAAAAGTGTGTGAAATATGTGAGATATGGGAGGTTATACATGAAGGCAGAACTTTCTAAGAATAATGGTCAATGGTGCTTGAATTGTCTTACAATTTCGTGTTTCTTGTATTGGAATTTGCCCTAAATATTTAATTATGTATTCATTACTCCACATATTCAATGAAACACTTCCAGAAAACCATTATAAAGCATCCTCCATAAAGAAACTGGTGAGTGATTGGCACTTGTTTTTAAAATAAGTATGAGTATCAGTTTGCCTGTTACAATAAATACTCAAGAATATGAAATGAAATGTGGTGGTGCACTTCTTTAATCTGAGTACTTGGGAGGCAGAGACAGCAGATCTCTGTGGAATCGAGGGCAGGCTGGTCTACCTATTAAGTTCCAGGCCAGCTGTGGCTACAGGGAGACTCTCTCTCTCTCTCTCTCTCTCTCTCTCTCTCTCTCTCTCTCTCTCACACACACACACACACACAATAAAAAACAAAACAAGAGTTCCTACTTCTCTGTCTGTATAATATATAACATGCCTTGTGGTCCAGACCTTTACGCATAGGTATAAAACCCCCAAAAGTAAGAACATGATTGATAATGTGCAGATAACAATGATAAATTTTGCTTTACAATAAAACAATATTAACAATTGTGATTTTTATGGGGATGCACTAATATCTTAGACAACTGAGGAATAATTAGTATTTACAATTGAGACACTGTAATTCATATTCTAAAATCCCTTTGTAGTGAATGTTGCTCCATAGTTGCAGGAAATAGTCTAGCAATATTGAGAGTTTTCTGGGGCAAGAAACTGCCTATCACAAATGCTTTGCAGATCAATACCATGCAATTTGGAACAAAATCATTGAGAATGTTTAATAATTCCTTTAAAATTAAGGTTTAATATTTAATATTTTATGAAAAGAGAAATGACTAATTTAAAAATCATTTAAGCAAGATTACTAGGGTAGATCAAATTAAGAAGCCAATGTGTTTTCAGGCTGTGACTTTTCTAAATGTTAGTAATGAACACTTTGTTTCTACTTTTGTTTTCTATAAGGCAGAATTTTTCCTTAGATAAATTTTTAGAATTTTGTTTTTCACTTATTTTACCTCAAAGGAGACAAACTAATTGACTGATTTGAAAACTTAGTCACTCATCATCTACCTACTTAACTCAAAGTAAAGGGTTATCACAGGTGCCCAGAATTCAGCTCAGCTGATAGTTCTGCATTTATCTAACATTCAGCACCCCATAGCGGGGCAATCCTTGTGTTTAGAAAGCAAACTTATTGGCAATCACATGGCCACATGATGATTATATATATAATACTATATATATATATATATATATATATATATATATACACATATATAGTTGACTTAGCCATTGAAGTAATAGCCATGATGAAAGGTTTTGCGCATTCTTATTATTTCACAATCTTTCTTATAACATTTTCAGGCTATAAAGATAAAAATGCTAATTGTGCAGTACTGAGTATTACATACCCACAATGGTTATTTAACACAATCTCCTGCTCATTAAAATAAATACTTGCAAATATTTTAACATTTATTTACTTACCAATTTATATTATTACTGTAAGTAGGTGAAACAAAACTATTTTTACTATTTTGGTCTAAATTATTGTGCTTCCTGGAGCTAAAACAGCTGGGTTTTTACATTTGCTAGTTTTTATGTACTTCTATGGTAGGGAAATTAAGAAAATGCCACATCTGTAAGGTTTCATCTTTCTGAACGATGGGTGTAATTTTAGAATATATGGCAAAAATGAATGTCTGAACAAAGGTTGAATTTCAAAGTGAATAATGGATCAAAAGCAGGTTTGAAACCAAATAACAGATTAAAGACAGGGCTTTTCTTTCTTTCTTTTTTTTTTTTTAGTGATATGAATGGCTAGTGAGTGCAGTCAGGTTTTCTCTCAGGTTTCAGATGAATAATCATTGGTTGTTTTTCTTTCTTTTTCCCCCAGGCTTATATTTATCTGATTCAACTTTGCTTTTCCCAGTAACAACAAAGATAATGTGTGTCGCTGCAGTTGAAAATGTCCAAAACAAATCTTAAATATATTCTAGGGCAAAAGTTCATAATGATAATTGAGGCAAAAGGTGGAAACAGCCCTAGAATTAATTTTTTAAATGTATCATTAGGAATGAATAGATGATAGATAAACTAAATAAATGATAGATTACATATTATATATATATATATATATATATATAGAGAGAGAGAGAGAGAGAGAGAGAGAGAGACTGTGTGAAGGATAACGGATTATTAACGTAGCTTCAAATAATTTGTACTTAATATATTCAGGATTCCACTCCAATCCTGGTATGTGTACAGATAAAGAGTATCAGATTTTTAACCTTTCTTCACTAGGATTTGTTATGTTAATCTTACAAAGATGAAACATTACAGTGTCAAAATAATGGTAACAGAAAAATACAAGCATATGAATAATTCTACAGTTTAATGGGGTAAATGAAAAAATTCATATGCCAGATAATGTCCTGTACTTTATTTGTCCTCAGCAAACGTACTTCTATGGGAAAAGTAATGAGAATTTAAAATCTCTAAACTCAATATGGAGTTAGTGCCTCATCGCCCCATCTAACCAGATGCAGAATCAGGAAGATATGGCCAATTTCTTTCTTGTAATCATGCCAATCAGGAAAAAAGGACACATTACCAGAATTAACGTGCTGTATGACTTTGTGAATGCCCCTGCAAGCTGTCAGTCTTCTTGCCAGTACTACAGCAGTAGCATTAACCAACAGGAGTGTGGACCTATTTCAAGCCCAGGTGTTGAGCAATTTGAAATGCATGAGTTCCTTGTTGTGAAACAATCATTTCCTCTGAGGCGCGTATTGTCCTCAGCACTTCATGAACTATGCACACAGTGAATATGCATTTACTTGCTTTCCTATGTGCAAATTTCCAAGAAGACTTGAAAATTGCTGTCTCCTGCTTTCTCTACATGTTTGGCAGTAGGGATCTGCAGGCACACTGCAAGAAAAGAGAAAGGCCATGGATTTGATCTTCACTAAAATACTATACAATTATTACATTCCCTCTAAGCAACAATAGCCCAAAAGAAGACCTGTGACTTAAACAGACAGGCTCACAATTGAGCATTCCATAAGAAATATTACAGAAGACATAAACTAAAACCTTTCAAGTGATGAACAAATGATAATTCTGGAGCTGTTCCGTTGTTCCTGGGATTTCTTTACTCTTTCTTTGCCAGTTGGCATTGTCACATTCATTCCTTCTGTACAAAAAAAAATGGTAAGGATGAACACTTTTTTTAATTTTTTTTATTTATTATTCTTATTTTGTGTGTATGCATGTATTGCCTGAATGTAAGTAGGTGCACCCATGTCGTGCAATGCCCACGGAGGACAGAAGAGGCAGTCGGATCCCCTGGAACTGGAGTTACCAACAGTTGTTAGCTGCCATGTGGGTGCTAGAATTTGAACCTGGTCTTCTGCAAGAACAGTCAGTGTTCTTAACTGTGAGCCATCTCTCCAGTCCCCAGGATAAACAAACTTTTAATGCTTCACTCATAATTTATCTTGAAACAAGGCTTGTAGAATAACTTATGTGTTTCTCTGTATCTATTAGTAATATCCAATACTCTGTCATTGGGACAAGTTAAAAATGTTATTTAAACATATATTAGTTCCTCAAATGATAAATTCATAATCCTTTCCTCTTACTGTGTCAATATAAAAATAAAAACATTAGAAGACTTCAAGCATTTAAATTAATTCTAGCATTGTTATCAGAGACATAAATTGACCATTCACATTTTATTTGAAAGTAATATTTTCATTTTCAAAAATGAGGAACACAGGCAATTGTTTAAGATTCCCCTCCCGCCCCCGTGTGTGTGTGTGTGTGTGTGTGTGTGTGTGTGTGTGTGTGTGATAATACTGGGGAGTGAGTCCAAGACCTTGTTCATGTTAAGCAAGCACTCTACCAGTGAGCTACATTCTCATTCAGTTGTATAATTTTAACAAGTACCCTCTTACCTCACTTTTCTGTATATAAAATAGAAGCAAAAATAATATAATAAACTACATCTTCTGTGATTATTTTGGCAATTACACTTGTTAACATTGTTAGTGTAGCAAGACTAAACCTTAGAATATTGCAAATGATCAATAAAATAAAAACATTATAATTAAATATTTTGTATAAGTGAATGGCATGTTTACCTAACATACAGGAAAAAAAATTATGTGCATAGGACTGTGATCAAGGAAATTTGGGGTCCTCCTTTTGGGATTCTTAGTCTCATTAAAAACAGAAGTTGAAAATGGACTCAAAAGGAAGCGTGAGGACAATTGTGTTAAAGTTTGAGAGGAAAGTACAGGAAGGACAGGCAAGCTAAAAATTCAGTTGTTGCCAGTAGGTGGGGAGTTGGAGATAAAGTTATGCCTTTGAAGTCAGCCATGGGTCTCAGAGAAATGATGAGAAAGCAGAGAGTCAAGGAAAGCTTGGAGTGAGGAAGGAATCTGAGGTTAGAGGGCATCCAATTGCAGGCTCTGGCATCCCAGGACAATGGAGGGCACCAAGGACAAATTGAAATAGAGACAGCATATTAAGAAAAGAAAAGGTGACTCTCCCTCTCCTGGTAAGTTGATTAGACTCTAAGGGATGAGCCCCTACCCATGGTGGGATTCCATAGGTCTTTAAAAAACAAAAGAAAAAGCAAAGAAAAAGACAAATAATAATTAAGGACATGAAGCCAAGCAGGGTTGGAGACTGGGTGGAGAGGTTAGGTGGGGGTCGGAACGATCCCCTGAGTTATCAAAATACATTGTATGAAATTCTAAAATTAATAAAAATATTTTTTTAAGAAAGGAAAAGCACTCCCAAGAATGGGAGTTGGTTAGTGAGCTGAGGAAAAAGCCTAAAAAGCACTGGTCCAGGAAGTCCATGGCCCTTTATAGGACATTACATAATATCTGCCTCTCCCAAGTCTGTATTTGGCAAGGGCTTTTCCCAAGCCTGCTCTGTTCCTTAGCTGAAGCGCAGATCAAGAAGGGCCTCCAATCTGCCCCGAACACTGGCTTCCATCCAATGTTAATCTTGCTGTTCCAGTCCAGTCCCTGTCTTCTTGCCATAAGATGTCTTCTGTAAAATTGCCTCTTATTATGACTTAATAATTTTACTGATGAGAAAGTCCATCCAAAAAAAAATAAAAATACATTTAAGAGATATAAAATAGTATAAAATATTCAAAATAATCCATGAACCACATAAATTTAAAGCTTCTGAAATTGTTCATTTAAATACTTGACTGAAAAGCAACTTGAAAAAATGCCCTGTGACTTCCAGTAAGATGTTTTTAAAAATACGGTGAACACATTTCTGTATGCATAGATATATAAATAAAATATGCCCAAAAGCTTTTTTGGATAGCTGTATGCTAAAAATGTGGCCATGAGATGGGACTCTGAAGTGAATGTGTTTTATGGTTCAGGTATATAAGCATTGTACCTTAATTATGGCAACAGGAATAGTGCTGTTCTCATGAGTTTAATAAACACTTTCCTGGAACAGCATTCACTAATTTGAAAGAAATATATGCATGGTAAAGGGAACACATTCTTTTGAAAATATGGTGCCAACAGAATTCTTTTGTGAAAACTAAGGTCATTATAAAAAAAGGAACAATGAACATAACAGGAAATTGGCAGTGGTGTTTCCGACTACTAGATCCACCCCATTATAGGGGAGTTTGTGATCTCTGAGCTCCTCATTGGTGTCAGAGGCAAGCAATATATATATATATATAT
>NW_008359214.1:3231166-3253674 GCF_000622305.1 Nannospalax galili
TCTCCCTCCCATACAACTAAAACTGTGTATAAGATGTCCCAAATAATAGGAGGAAATTGTTGTGTCTAAGCACACCAAGATTACTTTGGTGAATTGTTGATACTGCTTGGAATTATAACAAAAAGAAAAATGTTGACCTGCTACCTCAAGTAAATTTCTCTACCTAAAAAAATATTTTATTTTTATTATTTATGTGCATGTATGTCTATGTGTATATGTGTGTGTATGTGTGTGTGTGTGTACAAGTGTTGGAGTTGCCTACTGAGGCCAGAAGACAGAGTCAGATGCCCTGAAGCTGGAATTACAAAAGTAGCTGTGAGCCACCACTGTCATGTGGGTGATGGGAACTGAACCCAGGCCTTCTGCAGGAACACCAAGAACTCTTATCCACTGAGCCATCTCTCCAGCCCCTCTATTGTTTTAAGAGAATTTTGAGTTTTATAAGGATAGGATATGGAAGAGTCAGTAACTTGGTATATTAAAACTAATAATTCAATAATACTTTTGTTTTCTAATAGAAATTCTGCTAAAGAATAATTCTTACTGACTTGTTTACTGAGATAAATTTATATGCAAAAATAAACCCTGGGTTACTGTGTTTGTCAAGGTTCTCCAAAGAAACAGAACCGGTAGAATGAATATATATGTATAGAAATTTTTCAGCTTAGCTTACAGGATAGAGTCCGAGTAGTCCAACATCGGCTACACCAAACTGGAGAGGCTGAGAATCCGTAGTCGCTCAGTCCACGAGGCTGGAAGATCTGATGAATTCCAAAGGATCAGCTAGTCTTCTGTCTACAGCAGCAAGATGAACCCACCAGCGAGAGAGAAGGCAAGCAGCAAGAAGCCCGGAGTTCTCCTTTGCTGTGGCCTTTTATATGGGCTGCCATCAGAAGGTAACACCCACATTTAGGGCGTGTCTTCCAGCTTCAGATGATCCAATTAAGCAGATCTCTCTCATTTCAGTTAATCCCAGATTCAGTCAAGTTGACACCCAGGATTAGCCATCACATTTACTATTGGTTCTTTTTCCAATTTATAGTCTTTTTCATAAACACATTCTTGACAGGGCTTCTGTGGGTCTCATATTCTATGAGGAGCTCTCTCCAATGTTGCACAGACATGGTTCTTACTAGAAATTCACCAGGCTCTATCTGTGATTCATTCTACAACTTTATTAAATGTACTCAGTTGGAAAGTGAAGGGACAATGTTCCAATTCACCTGGCCTTCAGGTCCGTTGCCACACTTACCCCTTTCCCTTCTTGACTTCATGGTCGTCTGCTATTTTTGGGTCCCTTGGTTGCCCTTATTTAAGAGCTCATCTGCAATGCTCCATCTCATGGGCACTTGGTAAGACGAGCAGTAGGAGAAGCCTATAGCTCTTCGCTGTAATTCTTTTCATTCTTCTCTCACCTCCACATCAATCTCCTATTAAACTTAAGCAATCATAATTCTTAAATAGTCATTGTTACATTAGGGTACCCAAGGAAGAAATATTGTTGACCTAATATTATGACTGGACAATCAGTTGATAATGAATCCTGAGTGAAACAGAATTTGATCTAAGAAGCTAAAAAAAAAAATCTGCGTAAACTTTACCTCAGGAATGTCCTGGTATTTACCTATAAAGTGTTCAAAACTTTCTCCTCAGATTACCTATCATAAAGGAGGAAAAATAGCAACACAATGCTAAATGGGAAAAATCAATAAAATCACTGATATAAATTGAGGACATAAAGTCACTAGTTTATTCATAAATACCACAAATATCAAATTTTCATCAAAAGATAAAATCAAAATCATGTTCACTAAAACTTTGATGCTTTATTTGTACCAGACATTCTTCCCTCAGGCAGTGCTGACATAGTTTGTTCTTACAGACATGGGATCATTTAGATTTGCTTTGCTCTTCTATTTATTTATTCATTCTATAGTGAGCTACATGCTTTTATTAACCTCAGTTGAAAATAAAGCAAAGGAAAAATGATGTAATGGTGTTCTGAAAGCCTGTTTAGTCAATAAATCAGTTGTTGATAACAGAGTGAGTAAAAACCCAGAACTGTAGAATTGTATCACACAAACACTCTCTCTCTCTCTCTCTCTCTCACACACACACACACACACACACACATACACACACACACATACACACACACACACACGCATACACACACAGAAACACTTTTGGGTGAAAATGCAGATTATGCATTTTCAGAACCAGACCTTTCACAAAATTTAAAATTTAGGGGCTGGAAAGATAGCTCAGTGGTGAAGAGCACTGACTGCTCTTTCAATCAGGTTTGATTCCCAGCTGTCACATGGCAGCTAACCAGCTAACCATCCTCTGAAAGTCCAGTTCTAGGGTATCTGACACTGACTTCTGACCTCTGTGCGCATTGTACAACATGGGTATGCTTACACACACGTGGGCAATACACTCATACACAAAAAATAAATAAAAATATTTTTTTAATTTAAAATTTATAAAAATAAACAATGAGAGCATTAGGTTATATAAAATTTCACTCAAATCCATAACTAAGAAATCATATTTTTAAAATATAGTGTTATTTTAGAAGTAAATTTGCTATTTTTCCACTAAACAGACACATTAATAAATTGCCCTAAGTTCTTATCTTTATACCCATAGATTAATGCATCTCTCAACCTTTATCAGAGAAGAAACTTTTAGTAATAGACAGTGATTAATACAAGACCCACAACTGATTAACATGCAGATAAAAAGAAACTATGGTGTGTTCTTCTTTAAACAGGACATTTATATCACGTTTCCTTCCTCCAAAAGCTCAGGGGATGGGAAGGTTTTAAGAACCAGAGAAAGTAGATATTTGTAAAGATATAGTATTTGTCGGATAGGACAGCACAGTTGCATACAGAAATTCAGAGCAACTGTGACTACAAGTCCAAAACCTGTACAAGATCAAGCCAAGCAAAATCCCAACATGTTTTGGAAATGTACTAATGGAGTTCCACGCCTATCCAATGAGGAGATATTGGTAATTGATGGTTGTTGAGAGAAAAGGAGAGTCATATTTCTTCAGGGATGCAGGCCCTGAGAGGCTACCCATGCTCTAGTAGATGGTCCCATACCCATGTTCATACAGGCAGCTCTAAATGAACTCCATGAGTATTTTTTATAAAGCACATGAAGTTGGGATAGAAAGTTGATCAGCAGGGTAGTAAAGGAACTGGAGAAGAGGAAATGAGGGCTGAATTTGATCCAAACACATGATATACATGTTAATAAGCTATTTTTTTGAAAGCAAGTTTGTTACTGTTGTTATACCATGAATCTGAAGTAAAACTTGAAATGATTTAATGACTATGTGGGGAGGAATCTTAACACCAAAAACATGTCCTTTAAATACTGATTTTTATAGAAGCTAGATGTATAGTTCACTATAAATTGATCTTATTGCTATAATTTTAGAAGTATGAATAGAAATAAATACAATTTTCATCATCATTTATTTTGTTTCAAATAAAATTAGTTATTTCAAGATTATTTTCCCCAATTTATACTCATAAGACTTCAAATTAAAAGTTATCCTATAGTGAGACCTACCAGTCCACTGGAATTCAAGTTTCTCCTGCTCCAATTGAGAAAGACAAAGTAAGGTAGACTCCTTCTATTTCCTTCAAGGACAAGTCTCAAATGAAAAGACCTGCCTCTCACTGTTTTTAACACTTCCCAATAGCAGCCCTCTGGGGCCAAGTATGGACTTTTCAGGGATATTCAACATTTAAACTATATCATTGTACCACTGGCCCCTGAAACTCCATCTCCATCTCACCATAGAAAATGCATTTGATACAACCACAGAAGACCACAAAGTCCTAACAATTCAAATATCACTCAGAAATCTGAATCTGAATTCCCAATAGAATTCAATGAAAACACATACCTGAATTTTTGGAAGAAAAAATTTATATATCCATAATTTTAGTGCTAGGATGAGCACAGAGTAAACACCCCTGGGTCTAATAGGTAAAGAAAAGGAGGGATTGACCCAAAGAAAAACTTGAATCCAGTAAGGTGAATATGAATCCTATAGCTCCAAGCCTACAGTATGGGGTGTATTTGGGGTCCTTTGGGCTCCCAAGAGCTTGGGCAATCTTGTTTCATGTTGATGGCAACCTACATGGAGAGAAGGTTAAGTTCTCTCAAGCTGACTCTGAATGCTAGACACAGTTTTTCCTGATGAGTGGTTCATGTTGCTAACACCCCTACTGGATGTCTCCACTGCAACCTCAGCTCTATTGGCACAGCACCACGTCCTTTCTGGGACTGCTTGCAAGGTCTACAATACAACCACACATGCCTGGTCTTTCATTAGAAAACTCAGTGGAAGCTCCCATGGTAGCATATATCTTGCATTCTCCATGCCAGCAAAACCAGCATTACACAGAAGATGCCAACATTTACTATCAGCATGAGTTGTACCTTGGCCCATTTGAATCACACCTGCAGCAGCATCTGAATATGCTGACAGCTAAAAAACAGAAATAAATCACAGAGAAATGATTCCTGACGCAGATCTGAGTGGGATGGGTACCACAGACCCTTTCTGCCTGTTTAAGTCTTTGAAACATCTTTGGAGATTTACATCTCTGGGCTTGTATCTGTAGTGACCTTGGACGTGTCTAGAATGTTCCCAGGCATCTTTCCTACTTTCCCAGTGCAAGGAATTAGATTTCTTATAAGCACAAACAATCACAACTACCTTAAATTTACCTCAGAAATACTCTTGTGCTGTCCATGCTTGAAATTTTCCAAACACTGCCATTAACTTTATATAATGAAATATCTCAGATGAACAATGTATTGTACAAGAGAAAAAGGATTATTTTGGCTGATACCTTTGTAGAGTCTAGACTACAGCTGGTAGACACTGCAGCTTTGTGCCTATGGTAAGGAAGTAAATCATGATGGAAATATGTGGCTGAGCAAAACCCCTTGCATTGCAAAGTCAGAAATCAGAGAAGAAATGGCCCTGGTCCTGCTAACTCCTTCTAAGGCATGCCCTTTACTGACCTAAGGACCTCCCACAAATGCATACATCTGGAAGGTTCTATAACTTCCATAAATGCTACCCTGAGAACCAAACCTATGGGCATTTGGAGGATTTCAAAATACAAACCTTTTTTTTTTGTTTTTGGTCTCTTTGAGACAGGTTCTCCCTGTAGCTCCAGCTGGCCTGCAGTCCTTGATCTCACAGGGATCTGCCTGCCTCTGCCTCCAGAGTGCTGGGACTGAAAGATTGTATCTCCATGCTCAGCTCAAGAAACAAACATAACAGAAATAAAATAAAAATCCACAGGAAAGTTTTAACTTTGCTTATGAAGTGGGATAAAGCCAAATAAGACTGAAAGATTTTGGCAATCCTATCTCAATATTTATACCTACAAACTTAGTTAATTAAATGTTAATGTGTTTGTCATTCTAAATATTGAGGATGGAATATGGAGAACTTACTATGAATAAAATTTGAATGTTCTAAGCCAAGGAAGTTTGTTAAAAGAACTGAAAACAACCAAATGACAACATCAAAAAACTTTTAAAAAATATTTAGTACTTTTATTTTATGTGTATGAGTGTACTGCCTGCATGTGTGTAAGTGCCCCCATACTGTGCAATGCCCATGGAGGTTAGAAGAGGACGTTGGATTCCCTTGGACTGAGGTTAGGGACAGTTGCTAGTGTCCATGTGAGTGAGGGGATCTGAATGCAGGTTCTTTGCAAGTGCAGCTAGTGATCTTAAACACTGAGCCATATCCTCAGCCCAGCAAAAAAAAAAAAAAAAAAAAAACAAAACCTTTTTTTGATCTTACAGAGGACTGAGGTCCATTCCCAGCACACATGTTCCGTAGCTCACAACCACGTGTAACTCCAGGTCCAGGAGATCTGGTGCCCCCTTCTAGCTTTGGCCCACACTCTTTCTTATGTGCACAAACCCATACTCAGATACACACAATATAGAAATATTTTTTTTAAAAAAAGTCTTTTTGGGGGCTGGAGAGATGGTTCAGTGGTTAGGAACACTTGTTGTGCTTGCAGAAGACCTGTGCTCAAATCCCAACACCCACATGGCAGCTAACAACTGTCCATAACACCAGTCCCAGGGGATCCAACAACCTCTTCTGTCCTCTGTGGGCATTGCAGGACACAGGTGCACTTACATGTAGGCAATACACACGTACACATGAAATAAAATAATAAAATTTTTAAAAAGTCTTTATTATAAATAAACATATATATCCAGGAAAGAAAAACACACGCATAATAATAAAAGATTAACTTAGAAGTAATTTAAGAATATTTTTGAAAAATTATTCAGGAACCATGCTACTTGATTTGATTTCACCTCTAACCTCTTGAAATAAATGAAAATGTGAAATCTTCAGCTTTCCCCTAAATTCTATTTCTCTTAGAATATGTTTGTGTGTGGGAACCATTAAAAATTTCAAATGTTGAGGGAGGAGGTTTTTCTTTCCTTGGTGCCCCATGCACTATAATTTCCTCATTTTCATTTTGTAGCTAAGTCTTTTCCTTCTAAAATTGCGTCAATGGCTTATTTTTCTTCTAGGTAAGGGTTCTTATAGTTTCAAGTTGCAGAAAATCTATTACGGAAAAAAAACATGAAGTGGATTAAAAAAACAAAGCAGAAAGTGCATTGGTTAACAGAACCCTTCCTGTTAAAGCATCCTGGTTGAGTTATGATGAATTTTATCCATCTCGATGTTTCAATAAATTTGAAAAAGGCTACCAAATAATTTTTCAAGTGTTTTGGTAAAAACTATTTTGTCAAGTTTGGAATTAGTCACCTTTTAATAGCTAAGATTCATAAGCAGTTTAATTTAGTCATGAAGAAAAATTATTTGGCTAAATTCACTATCGAGTCTCAAGCTCAGCATTTTAATTGAGCCATCAAAACAGAAAACTGAACTCAACTGAGACAGTATTTCAAATTCCGTTTGTGTAATAAAAATTATTGTTTTGGTGTAAAAATGCCTTTGGTCGAGGGGAAATTATTTTTTCTATATAGTTAGAACCCTTAACATTAGAACCATTTTCATAGCAATGTTCAAATCACACAGTATACTTTTGTTCAGGTCAGGCTGGGAACTTTACCAGCGGATGTCTTGTAATATAATCATCTTGTGTAACTGACAGTTGATACCTATTATATAGCAGCCTTTTAATTCCCTTCCTTAAACATTTGGCAACTACTACCCCTCCTTCTGTATGTAAGTATCCGGTTTTTCCTGTATGTGAAATAACTAGGAATGTGCAGTATTCTTTGATTTGCAACACACTTATTCCACTTGGTGTAATGCCTTCAAGTCACTGATGCCTGTCACATTCAGCAGAGTTTAATTTGTTTAAAGTAGAAAATAGGGAGGGGGAGAGGGGTTAGAGGGGGAGAGAGAAAAGAGAAATAAATAAAGCTCAGGTGATGTTAGAATCAGAAAGAAAAGTATTAACTCAAAAACCTACCGAAAAATACACAAACAGAATATGAATATGAATGTATGGGTATGCCGAAGGCTATATAACTATAAACAGTGTCAGACAGGAGAAAACTCCTTTCGAGTTACTGATCAGGGTAATCCAAGGGACTCCAAAATTAACACAAGTTATTGACAAAGGCCTAATTACCTCCCAAAACTTGAAAGTAAGAACCTATTGCTGAAGACAGGACATTTGAATAGGACTCAGAGCAATGGATGTGAAAGTAACCTGGAAGCCTTCTCCCTGAATACTGTCTCTCATAGTTCTAGAGGATACTCTGCAAACTGCTAAGGAGAAAATCAATCAGCATTCCAACCTCAGCTTCAAAGCCTAATAACCACACCAATGGCTGGCACAACAAACTAGAGTGGTGCAGTAGTAGCACTTTTTTCTGGGGGGAGGGGCATGGTAATCAATAGTTACGTAATTGGATTAAAAACCCTCTCATGTGGGAAAGAGCTCATCAGTGGCACTGTAAACATAGTCAAATACACATGACAGGAGTGGTCATAGAGTCTAGAGAAAACTCCATCTCTGTCATATCTCTAGAGAAATGAAATGTCTTAGTGAATACTGATTATGCATCCTTATATTTACAGACAAATATACCATATACAACCCATCAAAGAAGTTTCTTTTTGCAACAGATGGAGGCTATTACAGAGTTTACAACTGGTCACCCACATAGACTATGTGTCTGAGAGATGGTCAGCTCTCAGGGACACATCTACAGTGGAACCTCTATACCTAAGGCTAATGGAACATTGCAGAACAGGGGGCAAAGAGAATACTAATGCATCCCTCAACTCTCACTAGTAAAGCTTTCTCATGCAACAGAGTGTGATGCACACAGAAGGTCACAACTGGCCAAGACGTAAAGAATAAGAGATTGCAGAGTGTGTGTTCCTGGATAGGATTCCTATATTAAACCTCACCCACCAATGGTTCAGGGACCATTTCAGAGAAGGGGGCAGAAAGATTGTAAGAGCCAGGGTTGGAGCATGAACATAAGAAGACAGAGGCTTCCAGGCCTCTGGGAACTTGTTCATATGAGCTTGCAGCAATGATGACAACATGCACAAAACTCACACTAATTCAACCAGACAAAAACCCAGTGTAGAGCTGGAGAAATGAGCAACAGGCACCAATCTTAGTAAAGGAACTATTGGCAACTAATTACTGCTGGATAACGGAGAGTTGATCATTAAGGAAGTGACTCTAGATAGGCTGACTGTCGTCCAGTTGATGAATTTTTACTGAGGGACATCTAGGTACAAATGCTTGACTGGATAGGACTTAACACATAGGACAGAATGCATGAAATACAGTTTTGAGGGTCTATGGGGGGTATGGATGGTGGACAGGGTCTAAATATAATTAAGATTTATTGTATGAAATTCACAAAGACTGAATAAAAACATACATTGACAAAAAGAAATATTCCTTTGTGTATTTAAAAGTTTAACTCTCATTCTTCTGTGAGTAGATATTTATATTACTTCTATCTCCTGTTTATTGATAATTATGCTAGTTGAGTACAAAAAGTTTTTTAAAAAATCAAGGAAATCCTAATTTCTGATATTATACCTTCATTAATTTTTTAGTTGGGTTATCATTTTCCCTGATTATCTTCTTAGTTTCAAGCTGAATGTTCTTAAATCTAAAGTGAGTCTATTGTGGACAGTGTATATTTGGATATTTAGTTTTTATTTACCCTATATCTTTTGATTAAGAAACTTAATTCACAAAATGCTCAAGAATTTTAAACTTAGGTGCAGAGATGATAAGCCAAAACAAACGAATGATAGAAACATTTTTGAATAATTGTCTAAAATGCCTGTGTATTTGGAATTTAAAATAGTTAATTTTAAGACAATTTGACATATTATAATACCTAATAGGCTTTACCAGCTTGGTATTCTTGTGTTAACCAGTTTAGAAATCGATTTATGGCCATACTCATTTGTTCTTCTATTATCATATAGATGTAATAAGTTACTTGCAAAAATCATGAAAGTCAAAATTTTAACACTACTAACCACTTTGATTCAGACAAAGAAACTAGATAAATTCTGGTTTCTTTTAATTAACTGAACAAGACAGATGTGGTCCCTCTAATGAGCCATTCCTTAACAGAATGTTAACTCCTATGTAGTAAAGGGCTAAGATTATGAAATATCCCAGGAGGCTTAAGAAAATGGAATTATGTTGTGTAAAATGCCTTTACTTAGGGGGTCACATTTTGTGCCTCAACAAGGCAGGTTCAGCCACCCATCCTCAGAAAGCCAATTAAAGGATTTAAATGCATAATGAAAAGCAGAAAAGAGATTTATTCAATGTGGGTACACTGGAAAGAGGACCAGAGTCCATTGATTTCCTCCAGTCTGTCTCCAGAAGTCCTAACATGAGGGTGAGATTTAAAAAGAAACCAAGGGATATGCATAACTAAAAGTCCAGAAGACTATGGTCTCCTACCCACCATTGTCATCTGTCTTCTCTTAAAATGTCATCTGACAAAGTTGTAAATCTTTCACTAAGAGATAAGTTTCTCCTCCGAATGCACCCAGGGCCTCATCCATTTTCTTTCACTGAAGGAGAATCCTAGGGATATTCTAATTTCTGGGGTCCATTCTTTCAATAGTCTGATAGCCATAGTAGAACCAGAGTGTTTCTTTAGAATTGATTTCTGCTGTACATGCTGGTTACATTTCCCCATTTTTTGATTTTATATCTCAGTCTTGAGGTAAAAAATGCCTATGTCTGTCACAAATATCCTAAACAGATGTAAGTCAGAACCAGGGTTAGAACACATTTAATGCCAGGTTAGTGGGCATAAGAACCATTTCTGCATAACCTCTTCACTTTAGTTACTTATGGAAGGGCTGGTACAAGCAAATCCATTTTGATAGTTTCAGAAAGCACCTTGCCATGAAGCCTAAGCTGGCCCCAAATTAGTGATCCTCCTGCTTCAACTTCCCAAGTACTGGGTTACAGAAAAGGGTTAGCATGCCCAATGTGACTTCATTGCAATTCTGACAATGTCACTCCTGTGTCTGAAGATTAACCATCTGGTGGCTTGTTCTTCCTTATAGCCAAGAGAGATTGGTCCTAGTTTATCTTTTTGGATTCCAAGATGGGGTGCAAGTAGGGGATAGCGACAGATGTCAAGGAGTTAGTGCCACCAAAGTCTTTGGGCCTAATTTTAAGCAACAATGAGATGTAGACAAAGGCATTCAGGTAAGGCTTACCTGAAGCCCACACTGTTTGTCCTGTGGACAATGCCTTAGTATCTCAAAACTACTTTTTAGGCTGTTCTTTGGCATACTATGCCCACTGCAGGCTGGCTCTTGTTGACTCAGGTTGCATCAGCTGTTACTGTCTCACCTTTAGCCACAGCAATACGTCTGCACTCTTAATTTTAAAATAATGAGAATTATCTTCATTTTATAAGCAGTACAAGAATGTGTGAAATCATCATATTTAGTGTTTTAATTCATTAGATTCTTGGGACTCAAAATCCATTGATGAATTGTTAGATAATTAAAATATTTTACAAGGCAATGAGATATTTTAAATGCATAAATACTACTACAATATTTGAAAAAAATGTATTTAAATGTGCTATGAAAAGAAAACTTGGAGCGGTAAGATGTTTACAAGGGCAAATAAATTACAGAAGTTGTGCTACAATCTTAATGGAGTAGGAAATAGAAATTATTCATTAACACACTGGTAAAAGAACTGTAACTCCATATAACCTGTTTTCTACTTCGAAACTGTCCTCATTGACATCAGAAACCTCATTCTGACAATAACCATAGTTAGGGAAGACATGAGGTCATGTCTAGATCTTAAGGGACTGCAACAAACCTGTGCTGAACAGACTGGGCCTTGGAACTCCAGGCTGTTAAATTTCTTCCTGTTGTTTGTTCATCTGTCTTCTATGCATAACTGTTTCTTTCATAGATAGTGGTTCCATTCACTTCAAAATAAGGTGAAGATAACTGACAGCTACCTCCTGTCCACCTGTCAAAATCTTTGATTCATGTGAAAAAGAAAGTCTCAAATCTGCTCCCAGTTAACAAAATTCAGATGAAGGACATAATTTTCCATCCTTTGGAGTATGTTCCTAAGGTGATATTGTTCTGTGTTTGGCCTTATTTCAGTTATGGACTGTCTTAGTTAGCTTTCTATTGCTGTGATGAAAACTCTGACCAAAATCATCTTGGAGAGGAAAGGGTTTATTTGGCTTATATAGCACAATCTATCATCAAGGGAAGCCAATGCAGGATCTCAGGCCAGGAAACTGGCAGCACGCTGCTTACTGACTTGCTCCCCTAGCCTATGCTCAGCTCAGCCAGTTTCCTTATATAACACAGGTCCCATAGTGAACTGGGCCCTCCTACATCACTCAACAATCAAGAAAGTGCCCCACAGACATGGCCATAAGGGGCGATGTGAGCAGTCTGAACACCAGGAATCAGAATAGAACAAGATCACTTTGGGAAGGTTCTCTTCCAATAAAGATGATTATTAGTTACTTTTTATTGCTGAGATTAAAAAAAAAAAAAAAAAAAAAAAAAAACATGACCAAGGCAACTGACAGAAGGGAGATTTTATTTGCATTATGTATCCAGAGGGTTAGAGTCCATAATGGTAGGGGAAGCATGACAGAAGTAGCCAGAGCAGAAAAATGATCACATCTTCAAGAAAGCACAGAGTGCTTCAAGAAGCAGAGAGTGACTAGAAACCTGGCAAGGCTTAAAAGCTCTGAAAGCCTGACCCCAGTGAGGAGCTTCCTTCCCCTCCTACAACCTGCCAAAACAGCAGCACCAGCTGGGGACAAAATGTCCAAATACGTGAAGCCTATGGGGGATAATCTCCTGCAATCTTCTGTTGAAGAACAGTATGCTGTGTAGGTCACTCAGGTTGTTTAGGAAACAAAAATCATCCGTGTTTGCAACCACTTCCATTCACTTAGTACACAATAAATGTCTAGCTATGAATTGAGTACAATGGAAATGAAATGGAATAAACAGCTTTCTGTATTACACACTATGTTTATTTTATTCAAATCACCACATTACACTCCTTGGCCACCATAGGCTCATGACTAGTTTTTACCAGTCTCAGTACTATTCAAAAGTCCATAGTCCAAAGTCAACTTTTTAGCAGTAAACACCTGTAAAATGAAAAGATAAATTACATACTTCTAATATACAATTTAACCAAATGAACAACCCCATTCTAAAAGGGGAAAATTGGGGGCATTGTGAGGAAATACTGGACCAAAACAAGACCAAAACCCAGCAGGTAAAACACAAAATTCAGTAGTTCCATGTTTCACTTCTGGGTCTTTACTTCCAAAGGACTTAGATGTCTCACCACCTACAGCTTTGCTGTGTGAAATGTAAATTTCTCTCTTGGGGTGATACTGGGCCCTGAATTCAGCTGTCCTTGGCAAATGTCTCAAGGCTCTAGCATCTCCAATTTCTTCTTGGGGTTTCCAGTGCTAACCAGGATTCATCTTCAAAGCTTCACACAATGGCCTATGAGGATTTCTTGGTCCATCAGGGCTTTGTTTAGGCAAAGATGACCCTGCGGCATGCTGCCTGGCCTTAGTGGCTCTCTGAAACCTTGGAGGAAGAACTGATAACCCCTTCACTCTTGCCAGTCTGGGATGGGATCCTAAGCTTCTTTATCCACATTAGCAGTTTTTCTGTGCTGAGATGCTGAGATTTTCTAGGAGCAGAAAACTCCACTGGCATTGGAGACTTAGCTGGATGTGGTCTTGCCCTGAAAGTACTCTTTTCTTTGTTTAAACGCAAACCTGTAAGCCTCTTCTTAATGACTCTAATCTTATCAAGGAGAGTCTCTACTTCAGCACATGTCTTGCCTTTAACATTAATCTTCCAAGTGCTCTTTTCAATAGAAAGTGTTCATTCTTTTGACTTCTTTCTCACTTCTATTTCTTGAATGTGTCCTCTCTTTTTTTCTGTCTTTTGGAGACAGGGTCTCCCTGTAGCCCCTGCTGACCTGGAACTCACTATCTAGACAAGGCTGGCCTTGAACTCACAGAGATCCACCTGCCTTTGCCTCCCAAGTGCTGGGATTAAAGGCATGCGCCATCATGCCAGCTGAATGTGTTTTAACTCATAAACTTGGACTACACTTTATTTCATATTCCTATACACTCACCAACTGAACACACTTCAATAAGCATTTCTTCTCACAATAAGTAATATTTTCATCCAGGATAATCTTTGATTTGTTTTAATAGGAATCTTACTAATAGTAGTAATAGTAATGATGTTAATAATGTTGTAACTATAGCATTTGTGAAGTTTCTTCAGAAATTTTGATCCATGATAAAAATTCACTAATATTTATTTTAAAATTCACATAAACTTCCTAACTGATTCAATTTAGAGACACATGTGTCTATTCAAGATAATAAAATAGTCCATGTTACCATAATTGGTCCTTCTTGAAAATATGCTTCTATTGCACAATGTCAGTCCCTGTGGTTAGTCTTATTCTCCTTTGAAAAATGTTCTGATTGTCTAAACCATATCAACAGGGTGTGACTGATATTTGTGTGCTAAAAAGAAGGCAAAACAAATCAAATAATATACTTGATGAAATTTAATTAAAGCCTCCCTCATATTAAATCCTAAGACCATATTTATATTGAGTTTTTATGTTTTCAAGTGTGACCACTGTATCATTTATTGCATCATTAATTTAAATCATAATTTTATAGAAAATCATTTTGTTTTCTTCTCTTTTCTAAAATATCCAAATGTAAATTCATTACTGTATAATCAAATCCTTCAGATTTATTATTTGCCATGTTTTCTCTGATGATTGAGTAAAGTAATAAAATGTGAGCAGTAAAATTTTATATATGGAAGCATATGTGAAAATATATAAATATAGATGGATCAAATACATTTAAATTTCTATGTGCATTTCATTTTACCTTGTTTTTGTTATATGTGTGCATGCTACTGTGGGTTCAACATGTGTGGGACACATATACATGTGTGTGCATGTGGAGGCCAGATGTCAACTTTGGATGTCATTCTTCAGAAGCTGTCTACTTTGTTTATTTAGACGATCTCTCAGTAGACTTGAAGCTCATCAAGTACGATAGCCTTACAAGCCAGCAAGCACTGGCTGAACTATCTCTTCTGCCACATTTGATTTTAAAATACACAAATGTTTTCATCCTGAAAAACTGATATTCATGTAATTTCTTCATTTTCTCCAAGCTTCTTTGAACAAAATTATTATCTCCTAGGTTATAGACAACATGTTGGTTCTAATGCATATGTCATGTAGCATATTCATCCTGTCTTAAAATTCAAGTGATATTTAACTAATGTTGGGTTTTTATCTTTGATCTGTCAACCTTGAGGTAGAGTTGAACTACTAGACAGGCAGTATAGTAGCCAGATAGAATGTGTACAAATATTTGGAACCTGATCCAAAGAAACTGGTTTTACTAGAGCTATTTGTGGGAATAATCAGAGACATTCTATTAAGGACTCTATATTGGATAATAATATAAACAAAGTTAACTGTGTTAAATATGGAGATGAAGTTTTCTTATTTTTCATAAAACAATTTCTTTTTCACAATCAATTATGCTTCCAAGACATGATTATTGAGAATTTCATACATGCATATAAGGTGTTTTAATCAAATCCATCCCCACTCCCTCCCCTCCAACTCCTCCCATATCTCCACTTTTTTTCTGATAACTTCACGTGCTCTGTGATCTTTGATTTATTCATTTATTTTTATGGGGCTTTTGGCTACTCTAACATTTCCCCCTCTGAAGAGGAAACCCTAAAATCTTTTGAAAATTAGATACAAGCTCCCAAATACTTTCGACATTTTTGGCCTTTGGAACAGAGTATGTTGCTAAGAGGCCCAAGGACATAAGAAACTCGTTACTTTTCTTTCATGTCTTTTTATCCAAATAGCCTAGACAATTCCTACCTCCTATTCTTATCACACCCCATGTCCTGATTCAGGACACAGAGCCCTCTGGCTTCTTCTATGCTGAACAGGGACATGGGGTGAAGCAATTGGAGTACCCCTATAGTGAGTGTATCTAAAAGACTCCCAAATTGCCTAACTCTTATCTCTAAGAGTAAAAGAAAGTCCTTGAATCGTGACTAGGAGCTGTGACAGAGAAGTAAAGGCAACAGTAATTAGCATTACAAGTTCTAGACAGGTAACTAGAAAAAAGTCTGAACAGGGCAATTTTCAAATGTTTGTTTGAGAGTCCATTGTCATATGAGAGAATTTCTTGACAAGAGCTTCCAAAAGCATCCCTCTATTGGGTTCCTCCTCATTTTTCCTTTGTCTTCCAAGGCTGGAATCTAGAGTGATGGATTCAGGATTTGTTTTCAGGTATTTTGGTAGCTCTTGGAGTGGTTAGAAACAGTGTCAGTTCCCTCTCAAAGGCTTCTAGATAGGGGGAGAAAACAAATTTATCCATCATTTTGGAACAATAGCTGGTTGTCTCCCTTAGCTACACGTGTGCACTACAGTATTGGAGACCAAGTTTTGAAGAGCCTCCAATGACATTTCTTTAGAGTACTTTATTATGTTTTATTTTATGTGTATGAGTATATTGCCTGCATGTACATAAGTGTTTCTGTATCTCACAGTGTCCGCAAAGACCAGAAGAGTGTGTCAAATGCCCTAAAACTGGAGTTATGGATGAGTGTTAGCCATCATGAGGTTGCTGGCAACTGAACCTGGTCCTCTGTAAGAATACCCAGTGCTCTTAACCACTGATCCATCTCTCCAGCCCCCTCCACTGACATTTCTGCAGTTTATAATTCAGATAATTTGTCTCATCCTCTCTCAGTATTCTTGGTGCAGTTAAGTTGTATTGAATCCTTCAGGGACAGAATGATGGAGTAAAATGTGGAGAAAATTTAGAAAGAAGAAACAAATGTCTAGCATGAATGAATGGATGGGTATCTTGCTTGTTCTGGTTTGGTTTCTGCTTCTGTGATATAAGACAATGATGAAAAGCAACTTGGGGAGGAAAGGGTTTATTACATCTTCCACTTTCAAGGCACAGACCATCTTTGAGGGAAGCCAAGGCGAGAACTCAAAGCAGGGACCTGAGGACTGACACTGAAGCACAGACCATGGAGGAATGCTGCCTACTGATTTGCTCCTGTGTCCTTCTCTCAGTCTACTTTCTTATACAGCTAGGGCCACCTGCCCAGGGATGGCACCACCCACAATGGACTGGGCCTTCCAACATCACTCAACAATCAAGAGGATGCCTCTCAGATATATTCAGAGGTCAATACCATTGAAGAAATTCCCCAACTGAGATTCCCTCTTTTCAGCTGTGTCAAGTTGACAAGCAAAGACAAACATGACCCTACTTATGCATTACCATACCCAAACACTGAGGAAAACAACTTAAGGAGTGAAATACATAGCTGTGCTCATGATTTCAGAAGGATTTCTGACCATCATCGCTGAGAAGCAATGACAGCAGACAAGACCTGTCCTTGGGAACTGGAGTGAGGCAGTGAATGGCTCTTCACATGAAGCTGAGAAGGAAAACTGAGAAAGCACGCTGGAATCAGGGCAAATATAAACTTTAAGGCCCGCCTTCTAGTAGTTTACTTCTGACCAGCCAGACTTTACCTCCTGAACATTCCATAATCTTCAAAGTAGCAAAAATTCAGGGAATAAATGTTCAAAACATCAGCCAGCACAGGATAATTTAGGCTCAAATTGTCCTAGTGTGCTTCTAGTTCACTAATGCTGTAGTGTTCATCCATACATTAGGGCATAAATCCCCACCATTATTGTAAATAGGATAGAATGCTTCCTTTGCTTTTTGACATTTATACTCCTTTCTGCCTTTACCTATGGAATTCGCCTTCCATTGTTAACCTTCTCTCTTTTTAAAAAAATGTGTTCATTGTTACTGTGTGGGGGGACATGCAAACCATGATATTTGTGTGGAGGCAGGTGGACAACTTTGAGAAGTTACTTTCTTCTTCCTTTATCTGGGTTCTAGGAATCAAACTCAGGGTTACCCATGGAGCCATCTTTATGACAGTGATGGTTTTCAATAAGAAATTGATTTGAAGAGTTTTCTTCTAATATTTTTCAAAAGAAAGCCATCTGCATATAGTCCATATGTCAGGGAAGTCTTTCCATATCTCCTGCTCCAGGGAAGGCTATGTCTGCCAGGAACAACTCTGGACTCAGCAGTTGGCAGGAATGACTTTCTGGCCACCTGTAGGGCAGGCCAACTGGCCTGCCATGCATGTGTTTTGGTGTGCATCATCACCCAAAACATTTATGAACTGACAGTTTGCTCAAGCAGTTCAAAACCAAGAAGTGGGGCCAACTTGACTGCACTTTGGTCTTATCATAAGCTTGATATCAAGTTTGGCCAAACTACCACATAATTATTTTCAAAGATGGGTTACAGGATAAAGGTGGAAATTTTTTTTGCTGTAAATTGTAAGTACCATGAACATGTAAACTTAGAGTGTGACTTACATTTGCCTTATGAAATCTTTTCTCCCTAATGTAACAATCATAATTAGCCTCATCATTTCTTCCTTTTTCAGACAATAATATAAATGAAGGATGAGGATTTGAATGAAATAACACAAAGAAAGGAGTAAGAAAGGTTAGTGGATGAGAGAGACAGAGTAAAGAAGACAAACAATGCTTAAGGTAAGGTATAAGTGAAAAGGCTGAGGAGAGATATGCTGTTAAAGGTAGGACTTGGTAAAGGAGAACAATCCAAAAATCCAAAAGATGAGGGGTAGAGGGGAAAAAATGATAAATGGTCTAGTGTTGGGATAAGTCAGGAAGGTCTGCAATGTAGAGCATGGCTGCCGGCTGGAGACCTCTCAGGGAGGACAACAGGAGCCAGGCCTGCTCCATTCTAAACACTGTCTCTTACCCAACAGCCCCTGGGCAGAACTATTAGGTCTCTAATCCCTTAATCCTAACCTGGTCTTTTGTAGATCATGTGACCAGATGACAGGACAAAGGCCACATAGCCTTAGAAGTCCCCTCTCTCCCCGCTACCTACCTGCCTGCCAAAAACCCAACCCTGCCTCTTTGTTGGCAAAATATTCCTGTATAAACCTCTGCTTCTGCCATAATAAATGAGCGGTCAGCTGACAGTCTCCCTGCTGTTTTCTCCCATTGCACTTGCCACCTCCTGAGGCCCCTCTCACCCCATTGGTCTCTCTCCTTGCCTAGAACTTCCATGATGGGGATCAGTGCACAGCAGTCTCCTGGTACCAGCAGAGTTTGGGCCAACAGTCTAGGGTTGAATATATTCTCATATCTTTATCTCCCTGTCCCAGTAATACACAGGTGCCCATCCTACAATCATTTTGAATGAGTCATTGCTTTTGTGAAAAAAATCTATTCAAAATGCTCTTCTATATTACAATCTCCAAACTTTGTTTATTAAAATATTATTGGGCTGAGATATGGCTCAGCAGTTAACTTCTATAAGACTGGAGTTTGGTTTACAACTACCTATACACATACAGTCAGATTTTAAAAAGGGGACTGGCTGCTCTTACAGAAGACCTAGGTTCAATTCTGAGCACCTACATGGCAATTAACAACTGTCTGCAAATTCAATTCCAGGGGAAGCCGACACCTTCTTCTGACCTCCATGGGTGAACTTACATACATGTAGAAAGGACACTTATACCCATAAAATCAAAGTAATTAGTACAAAAATAAATCATCAAAATTTTATTTAATAATAGGAGTCAAATGTGCAACACTATCACTAATGATTGAGCCCAGTCTATAAGAAGTGGTGTCACTCAGCTATTGTTTAACAGAAATTCCATGTCTAAGGATGCTTGGATGGTACCCTAACTTCAGCTAGTATAATTGTGAATATATGAGTTTTCAACTTCACATTAAGGGACTACCCATTTTGAGGACTCACTTGTTTTCTCTGAAATAGTTTCCATCTTTCACTAACTGCATAGATAGTTATTTGTAGACAGTAACAAAGTAAAGTCTTTATTTAAGGGAACACAGCACACTATTGAATGATATCATTTGTTTTTCTCTTAAGAAACCTACCAGTTTTTTTTCTATGACTTTTCATAATTATACAGAGACATGTTGTCTAACTTGAGTGGACTTGCTTCAAAAAGAAGTTTAATATTAAGCTATATAAACTATATACTCATGATTGTGCAGGTGGTGACTTTTCTTCTTAAATTTTTTCTCTGCTGTGTTTAGAAATCTTCTCAGTGTTATGAACAGGGAGGATTTTAGCACAAAATAAAATGTAGCAATTTTTATATGTAAAGGGAAATCTTTGGTTTGAGGGATTTCACAAATTAATTTTTTTTACTAATTATGTTTGCTACATTTTCAAAACTCTGAATAACAATATGTTGTGCAATGTCTTCCAAAATATTCAGCAAATTATCATTATTTTCTTGGTATAGCTGTTACAAGCTGATCTTTGTCATTCAATTTGACCAATAGAAAAATAGAACTCAAGGCTAATGAAAAGATTTTAAAGTCTAATTTCTACCTGCCTATCTGTAGAGTTTTACTGATGAAGACTCCAAAAGAAATGCATGTATTCTAGAAAATTCCAGCTGCTTTGAGCCTTAGATTAAAAGTACAATTTATTTTTATGTTACTATTTTTACTATCTGATAATTTATTAACTGTTTTATTAGTATGATTCCAGATCATGAATATACAAATATAACCAATTGGACTACGTCAAGGACCTACTAGGTAAATACCTTATGTGCTTCACTTTTATGGGTATGGCTCTCTTTAATGCACATATTTTGCAACAAGAACTAATGCATGATATATAATAAAATGAAAGTGGAGAATAAGAATAACAGCCAGAAAAAGCAACAGAAATGAGACATCAAAATAAATAAAGCCTTTGCAGTCAACAATGTTTGTTATGATATTGAATCAAGAGACAGATATAGAATATAACGATTTTTTAAAAGGAGAGAAAATAATGAAGATAAATAACTTCAAATTCTGTACCTAGCATAGAATGTTGAAAATGAAGTTCTGAAATATGCCTTGGTAGTTCTCTTGGTTTTGAAGTTCGTTTGTTGTGTATAACAGCTACCCAATCACCTTTATAAGGAAACAGAAAGAGGAAGAATTTAAGAAAGGGAAAGCACTATTGAGATGGGAGTGAGCTAATGAAGTGTAGGAAATGCCCCAAAGCTCTACTCTCCCTTTTCTAATACAGAACTGTGCACTCCTGTCATGTCACACATCTCCTTATCCACTGTAGAACAATGGTATGAGAAACTGTAAATGTTCAGAAAGAATTTTAGGGATTGTTTACTCAAGCCACAAAGGTGCTCATGGCAAAAACTAGTATTCTTCTCTAAATTTGTGCAAACTTTCATCGAGAAAGGTAAAATACTTTGTAATCTTTTGAACATACCCTGAAAGATTAGTGCCATCCGTGATTTTCGGACTTCTCTTCTCTGGCTAGAAGTGACACAGCACGATAATTTGAAATTTATTCTGAATTTTATATGATAAAATCCCCACAATAAAGGTGTTTTCTCCCAATTTACAGTATAATAAGTCATTTACTAATCACGCAAATATTATGGCAGGTCAGCTACTTTCCTGTGATGGAATATATCATAATACTAATGATTTCTGTGAATATGAGCCTATTGCTGTACTTCAACCTTAAAATTATGAGCAGGTCAAAGTAAAAGTTCTGTTTCACCTGATCTTTGGATGAACCAATGAACAGCATCAGAAGTGTGATAGTAAAGATATACTTAAAAGATGAGTGTGAACTGCCTTCAATTGCCTTATATAGTTAGAATTTTAAAAATCCTTTCTGTATAAAAGGTAAAAGAATAAAGAATATTTAAATAATTTAAAGAGAATCATTAAAATGGAAATCCTTTAGAAGAAAAAGAGCCTAAGACAAGGATTCAAATATATAATTAATTGATCAGATACTCTTTGGAGTAAAGGAATAAGGCAAAAAGATAGAGAAATGATTAGTGTTATTTTGTTATCATCAAGGAAACACAATGAGTTGTCAGATCACTGCTGGATAAAATCACAGAGACTATAGTTATACAGCTAATTTTATATGCAATCATTTTTCATAAATTTTATTTAACTTGATCTCTTGGCTATTGGCATATAAGTTGGCAATATCTTCCTATATCTTCACAGTATAAGCTATCTCTTCCCAGAAATGACTCTACAATTCTCTGAAAAGTGGTGACCTTTAACTTTCATTACAGATTTGCAAGTAATTAAGTGTAGTGGCTACAAGCCTTATGAAGAATAACAATCACTGGATGAACATTTTCAGGAAAGATTATTTCCCTTAGAAGAGTTTGAGGAGGAGAAGTCAACTGCTTCTACTAGGATTGAAATTGGGAAATATTGTTTCAGGCTCGCATTATATCTCCCAGAATTCCTAACCTCTATAACTTTACTTCTTTATCCGTCATTGGTTCAATACCCTTAGTGAGCTGTTCATTTAAATGGGGCTGCAACTCTACAAACCATAAAACCGAGACTTGCTTCTAGTCCTTTCCTTTCTATACATAATGACTACATGAAGCTTATGCTCGAGTTAATCACAGACCCCATCAAATTGCTGTCCAGGGTTCATCTATGGATTATATGTATAATGTCCTGTGTAGTGTCTCACAAATTTCTCTCTGGTTGAATCTTAGTTATGTACAAAGTAATCTGCTAATTATTATATGTTTTCCATGTTTCTATTTTTTATACTTTGTTTTACTTCCATAGTCTTCCATACTCTTTTACTGATTCCTAGGATTACCAATAAATGGGTTTACCTAAGTCAATTTTTTTTTGGTCTGAGGCTTTTAGAAAACTAAAAATACAGCAACAGATCAAGTACAATAGAAATTTTATGATTCT
>NW_008359214.1:3253910-3256613 GCF_000622305.1 Nannospalax galili
TTAAATAGTGAGAATTCTGACCCAATATAGTTATATAAAATTTGGGTAGTACAATGCCAACTATTCTCAGGAGTTCCAACATTTTACATCAACTATCAAGCAGGTCACTTTTATGTTTATTAGAGCTGAACGGAGTCCAAACTCAGACATTCTTTTTATTCCTTAAAACCAGTTCTAATGCAATTACCACATGAATGGTAGTTTCAAGAGATATGACTCTACTCAATGAAACATTTTAATGATATGACAATGCATAGGTATGCATCACAACATAAAGGAATCAGTGGTATACATTGAGAAGTCCAGAAGTGAGCATCAACTGATGGAATCCGTTGTATCATCTACAGGTTTGATATTATTCTTGGAACTTGAAAGCTGAAGCTTCTTCCACTCCTGTTTAAAAGGATGTAGTCACTGCCAAATATTGAGCTAAAACACATGGGGGCAGAGGGAGAGGCAGCTGACTACCTTCTCTTTCCCTCTGACCTCCAGATTATAACTTCTGGTAATCACAACTCACAATCAAGTAAACAGGATAATAAAACTTTAGTCTTCAACTGTCCAGGACAGAGCAGAGAACTACAGGGTGAAATGGATCTGCTTGAGAAGGTGAATAGTTGGCAGGCATGTGCTGGATAGTGTTACTTTTATCATTAGTTTGTCTTTAGTTTTATCTCTACCATTCTTGCAATACTGATGAACCCAGTCATGGTCAGTCTTTCAAACAGAAACAAAACTAATTCTATGTCAAGAGGCATATAAAGAGCTTCATTAACTATGTATATCATCTTTCCTTAGTATCTTTGGGGCTTTAAAGAGTTAGGTTTCAAGATTTTATTTTTGTATAATAGCACTCTGTTTTTAAATTCTAAAATATTATTAACAAAGCAGGGTATACATACGTAACCACAGTTATCACCAAATACTTTAAAAAGAGTAAACTGATACTCTGCTGAGAACAAAACAAGTTAAAAACTTGTTCATGTTTTTCCATGTTTGGGAAAGCAAAGTCAAGGGATTTTTATTAGAAAACAAGGGAAATGCAGTCTAATGAATACTGGAAAAAGTATTTTTTTCTGGGATAAAAGAAAGAAACAAGGATTAAAGCTCTGCCACGTACTTTTTAAATTTTCCAACTTTTATTAGACAGTGAGTTAAAAATTATAAGTCAAATTCCTTAATTATCAATTTTAATGAATTAAAATATTGAGGTTATAGCTTTTATTTAAGCAAGAAAAATTTAAACAGTACAAGTGACCATCTCTGAATTGCAACATTTAGTTTCTTCCACAGTAAAGTAAATAAAAGATTCAAAGGCTTATGGGTAGATCATTAATCTTATAGAATGAACATATTTTTCCTTTCAAAGTTACAACTTTAGATATTTCCTACATATTATTTTAGTCTCTCCTCATTTACAGAACTTGGTAAAACACTTCATTTTAGTGAGTCTGAATTTTCTGAAATAAATCATCAGGAGAGATGCAAAGCCATGAAAAGGAAGTGCTTTCACCAGCTTTCATCACTGGGGAGCCATGGTTCAAAGTTGGGCGACTACACTGAAGCCTGGACCAGTGAACCCCAGAAGGTATGTACATTCTGATCCAGACAAAAGTTGTCCTGCATCTTGGGAGGGTCACAACTGTTTCATATTCTTAAATAAAAGCTTTACTTTACAGTACTGTGATGCAAAATAATCGTTGTGTCACTGTGAGACTTATTAAAATCAGTGACAATCAGGCATCTAACTTTCCATCAAAATATTCATAAGAATAACCCCCTTCCATATAATGGAGACGTACTCTGCAGGCTCGGATCACTGCGTTAAAGGCTCCCTTAGTATGCACTGGCACAGTGGACCATAGCAGCTCTGAAAGAGCCATTATAGTCCATCATGTCAATGGTCTGTGCATGAGGACTCCCTTAGTATGCATTGACACGATACACCATCATAGCTTCAGAACATATGATCATGATTTCAGTGGAAGAACCATAATGGTTGCATTAAGAATTCAGTGAAATTTCAATGAAAGCATCTCATATACTTCTCATGAGATCATAATGACTCAGATAGCTTTGTTATTATCTCAATAGATGCTAAGCAAGAGAGAAAGGGAAAGAGAGAGGGGGAGATGGAATTGTCAGACTGTTTTCTTTCAAAGTCATGTTTTAATATGTCCTATATTTACAACAACTTTTTTAATTTGCTGAAAATAGTAAACAATCAGAGGTACATTTACAGACAGGTTAAAAGGAATGAAAACAGTAGGAAGCAGTTTTAAACACATGAGAATATTTGCTGGGTCAAACTCTGTGCTACTTTCTTCACAACTCTCATATCCTTTTATATTTAACCCAAGCCTGGTATGAAGAGTATATTTTTCCCTTCATCACAGATGGGAAAACATGGGCTTCAAAAATGCATCTTCCTCCAGAACATCCATGGTTAAATGTTGTATGGAAATAAATGAAACTCCATTATCTTACATTGTCAGTTATATAAGTTCAGTGTTTCACATTATAGAACATTCACAAGGATCATCATGAATATTGAGAGTGTTAGCAAATATCACCATGTAATACCTAAAGATTCATGAGTACATTTTCACAAAATCCTACAATTTAGTTTCATTCCATTCTATTAGAGAAAGGGAGAGAGAGGGAGAGAGGGAGGGAGGGAGAGAGAGAGAGAGAGAGAGAGAG
>NW_008359214.1:3256624-3257595 GCF_000622305.1 Nannospalax galili
GAGAGGGAGAGAGAGAGAGATGCAACTGCAAGACTGTGTTCTTTCAAAGTCACGTTTTTAAGCATGATTAATCAGGACTGTCTGGACCCACAAGCATGGGCCTAGAACAGTGCTTGTTCACCACCACAACCTCAGTTGGCCTTCACAAAAGTAAAGCAGCCTAAGTCAACATTGAGTACTGAACTGACAAATTTGTTTCCTGTATTCACAAAAATATTCCTCAAATGAAATTTGAAGCAAAAATGTAATATTGAAGAGAAGTGAGAATAAAGCTGTCCCCGCTAAGCAAGAGGGTGCTGAAAAACTTGCAGTTTAACTTCCTGTTGCCAAGATAAACACCATGACCAAAAGTAATTTGGAGAGGAAAGGGTTCATTTCAGTTTACAGATTACAAATTACAGTTCAGGAAAGAAAGGGTAGGAACTCAAGCAGGAATCTGGAGGCATAAAGTAAAGTGAAGGCTGTGGCAGAATGCTATTGACTGGAGGGCTTTCCCTGGCTTTCTCAGGTAACTTTCTTTAAGAACACAGGCCCACCTGCCAAGGGATGGTTCTACCCATCATGGGCTGGCCCCTCCCATTTCAACCAATAAGCAAGAAAACATGTACAGGGACTCAAGAGATAGCTCAGCATTAGGGTTGGATTCCCAGCACTCACATGGCTGCTATCAAATATCTGTAACTCTAACACTAGTTCCAGGGGATCTGCTGCCCCTGAACCTCCATGGGCATTGCTTGACATGGGTGCACTTACAACATGTGATACACTCATACATGTAAATTATAATAAAAATAAATTATTTTTAAAAATTAAACATACAAGTGTTGTGACTGAAGGAGTTAGATACCATGCCTAGCTCAGAAACATGCATTTTCTTTCTTTCCTTTCTTTCTTCTTTCTTTCTTTCTTTCTTTCTTTCTTTCTCTTTCTTTCCTTCTTTCTTTCTTTCTTTCTTTCTTTCTTTCTTTCTT
>NW_008359214.1:3257638-3268771 GCF_000622305.1 Nannospalax galili
TTCCTTCCTTTCTTTGTCTTTTTGAGACACGGTGGAACTCGTAGATCAGGCTGGCCTTGAACTCACAGAGGTTTGCCTGCCTCTGCCTCCAAAGATTTGGGACTAAAGGTGTGTACCATCAGGCCTGACCAAACACAAATGTTTCTTTAAGAATTTGTTTTCCAAATTGAGGTTTGGAAATCTGGCTTCTTTCCAGCCTGTACACCTTTAATCTTTATCACCTAACTTCCAAGTTCAGGATATTTATGAGTATCAAGGCAACCTGGTCTACATAGGGAGTTCCAGGCAAGCTGAGACTATGGGAAGACACCTTTCTCAAAAAGACCAAAACAAACAAACAATAATCCTTGTTTTGAATTTTTAGTAAGCCAAAATTAAATTTATGTGGGGAATAGCCAATGAAATATTATGTTGTGGTAGCAATGAAAACAATACAGTTTAATTGCCAGTAACTTTTACTAACTGTAACAACTGATTATAGTTTGCTGTTGCTAGGTCTAATAAACTAATTCATACTGAGTGTAAGTTCTAAAACACTATGCTATACAGCTTAGAATAGTCATAACTCTAGTAAGCAATACTTGTGTACATTTGATACTCTTACTGTTTCCTGAAACAATGAGAAGTTTCCAGACTACACAAAGTTTTTTAGTCACTTAATATTACTATGCACCGTTTTTGTACTTTGTCTGTGATTTTCCCACTTTCCTATTACTCAAAGGAATTTGTTTCTCTTCGACAAAATCAGATTGACTGTAGGGCTAATATACATTTCATCTGGGTCAGAAGGTCAAATATTGTAGAGTATCAATTTTAAGATCTAGTTTATCTACATGAAAAAAATGAAATTGTACTTTCAAGTAAAATAAAAAAGAAACATATACATGCCCACAGGCCAATCTGATGGAGGAAATTCATCAACTGAGGTTTTCTTCTTCCAGATGTGTCATGTCTATAACCAAGATCAGCCATCACACAAATGATAACTAATCTTCATGTCTCTTTCTCCAGGAACTCCTCAAGGATCAAAATTTAAAAACAGTGCTTAAAATAATTTTAATATTTTACAACCTGTGTCTTTGTTCAGGTTGTGAGCTTTACCCTATACATGCACAGAAACTCTTCTGAAGCTCTGGAAAAGATAGAAAAACTTTAAACTCACCTCAGTAGAATAATAAAGATTAATATTTCTTCCAGAAATCAGATTTTCATGAATATTAACAATCAGTATTCTTTTTGGTGTAGAAGGAGTCAATAGCAATAAGCTTTAGCAGGTACTAAATATTATGATAGTATATAAGCAGAATTTTTGTCAGAACTCCACTTATTTTTATACAGACAAATGTTTAGAAACATTTTATACTGGAAGCACTATTTTTTATTTGCCTCATATTGCTATAGCAGAGACCTTGAACTAGCCAATGATCCATGCCAGTTTACTGAACATGTCACGTCAGGGCAGCAGACTAATTCACAGTCAATGATAAACACCTGGGGCAGCTGTAAGTAGCCTTCACTATGATGTCCGAACAACCACATATGACATTATGCATTAATATTGCTAACACTGGCAGTAACCTTTTCATAATAAAAGAGACCGTTTACCCAGAAAACAAATCACATGGAAATGTCATAATATTCCAGGGAAAAAATCTGTACATGATTACAGGTAAATATTGAGGGTGGCCAAACAAAAAGGAAAATAATTTGTCATTTGTTGTCACCATTGACTCAAGTAGAAAAAGAACAGCTTTTGAAAAATAAAACTCAAGCAGAAATATGATAAATGCTACTGGTTTGTGTTTGGACTATGAGATGCTCAAATCTCAGAAATCTAAGGATATAAATGAAGTGCACATCAATTGGAAGGGTATCACTAGAGAGAAAATGTACACTATGTATTAAATGTTCCTTGTCCAGACCCCTTTAGGGAATCTGCAGTAAGAGAATAGTTGCCACCACAGGAGCAAGAACACTGTGCCCAAGGTTATAATTGTTGTTCTAAGATCGTGGTGTGATTTCAGTAAGGTATTTCCATGTTTCAGCAATTCAATCAAAGGCTTCAGATTCTTATCAGTGATAAGAATGCCATTTTCCCCATTTACTCTTGCAGGAATATTGTGATGTTTCAAGATATGATGTCTGTTAAGTGCATGCTTTAAAAGCAATGATTATAAACATCGATCCTATGAAAGAAAACATAAGCTCTTGACAGTTTCAAGAAAATGCAGTGGCAGTTCTGCTCCTCTGAAAGGGCAGCTCAATATATCTTTTACAGTTGTGAAATAGGAAGCCTGCCTTTTTAACATGAGTATGCACTTAAAGAAGAAAGAGAATAAATTCTAAATAATCATAAGTATTTTATTTACATCTTTATCCAAGCTAAATGATTATTGTTATTATGCAATTACTTCACAGTTTGCATTCATTTATAATTATATGGTCATAAATCACACATATGGGTATATAGGAATATACATATGATATACAGAAAATTCATACATATAGGATCTTATTAAATATTATTTCTGAACATGCATAAATATTAAGGGTAGGGTTATTTTTGTACCATTTTAATTGTCACAGTTTTAGAATTTCATATCTTTTGATGGGTAGACACATTTTTGAAAAATTGTATTACTAGTTAAACACAAAAATATTCTAGTGTTAACAGAAAATATTACTCTGTAAAATCCAGGGTTCCTCCACCAGAATACCCGTAAGTTTTCCTTAAAAATTTATGTATGAATTTAATGATTCTAATATGGTTTCTCATAAGCCAGAAACCTTTCTCATAAATTGAATGCAAAGCAACATTTTTTTTTTCATGAGGCTTTGGGAAAAGCACCCTATGTTTGCCAACTTCCATATTTTTAGATACCTAATGATGCTAGACCCAAGTACATTGTTCTCAAAATCGACAGTTTTTTGTTTGCCTGTTTGTTTGCTTTGTGTTGTTTCTTGCCATAAGAGCCCTAATATCTCAAAATCTGTCCTTGAGTTTTGCTCTGCAATTAGAATGTTGTCTAAGGAAGAAAATGTTCATTCATATGCAAATCTAAATACAGTTATTGCTCACCAATGACCATGTCATTCAGAAAAATTGGCAGTCAGCCTGACGTGTTTTGGTGATCTCCTTTGACCTTCATTTTTTTCAACACCTAGTGTATTGACGGGTCTAGAAACCACATCTCACCAACTGCATGTTCTATTTAATAAAATATGTTCAGAGCAATCATACAATGAATTGATTTGCTACACTCTACATAGATCATAAATTCTATATGATTTTGTTTATTGAAGTGCTTTAAAATGTCCCAGGAAACATTGTGCTTTCGTTTCGACATCCAAACTGATGTTCAGTAATAGTGTTCCAAATTTACACAGATTTCTTCAGCATGTAAATAGGGCAAAGGAAGTTCTTTCCCAGAAGTTGAAAAGGTAGATTCCACCAAGGTTGATACAAGAAGAGGAACTGTTTTCACTTCCTGTCCCTAGAAGAGTAGGATATTTCCAAGAATTAAAAGGCAAGTCAAATCGAGAAACCTGATTCATTTGCATACACGTTTTCAGAAGTTGAGACAGTTAATACATCATCAAGTCAATGCTCTGAGACAAACTGAATTGCCTGCCTTCCTGTTCACAGTTAGGTCATGGGAGTAAGTTAGGTACCTAAGACTCTGCAATTAACTTTCCCAGAACACTGGGGTATCATCAAGCCCATTGCAGCAGCAATTTACTAAATGGTACTCCAGCGATCAGAAAGAGTGAGTATAATACCCCATGCACTAGCTTATTTCCAGGAAGTCATTAGCACTGTGGAAGAATCCAGCTGATTAGAGGCCATTTATCCCTCAATGTACTAGACATGGCCGAGTACGTACAGTCAGTTCAATGGCTCAAAATTCCAGTCAAATAAACACATCAGAGACTTTAAAGTTGGAAGCCAAATACCAGAGAATCAGGAAATTACAGCTTAAAGATTTTTGAGGTAAGCCATGGTGCTTTACCCAATTTCTTAAACATTCAATTGTCTGCAGTATATAGCTATATAGCAAAAGTTTCCTGCTGTTTGAGAAATGTATCTGAAGAAATAACCAGTACCCATAAGTCAATCAATGCATAAATGAACAATGTTTATAACATAGGTACTTCATGGTCTTAAAATTATAGGAGTTCAACTGAACTTACAAAGCTCAGAAATAATTCCACACAATACATTTGTAGAACATTTAAATAGGATTACATATTGCAGTTATGTTGGAAGTCAGAGAAGTAGCATTCATGAATTTACCTCCCAGTTCTGTTTCCTTATTTTCCATATTTACATGAGCATTGTACGATTCCATTTACCATTTATGAAAACATATTATTTGCTGAATGTCTCTAACTAGATATGAAAAGTCTTGATTTCACCTATCATCAGGGGACTAGGCATTAGATAATCATTTCTGTCATATGTGTGGACTCTTGAAGAATATGTAATGCAAAAATTATTACGTTCATGGTTCTAATACAGGACCCATAAAATTGGAAAATATCAATTTTTTAACAGGAACATTATTTAAAACTTTTATTTAATCTCATTGATTCAGAATTAGTGACAAGCTTGAAACAATGGCATTCCTTTAAATTGTGTTGCCCTTTAAGAAAGGGAATGCTGTTCAGTCATACATAGATGTGATAAGAGGGCCATTTAATAAAATTGCTGAAGGATTTTCCCTGAAAAGCTAGCTCAGTCTCCTCACAGTCAGAACATTGCTCTTCTTCTGATCAGTGTAAGACACTCATTCTGGAGAAGAATCTATGATAAGGACATGAAGAACTCAACCCAAAACAACGCAATGAGGTCTAGAGTCACACTGCTTCATTTTTCTTTCTTATAAAAAGTAAAAGAAAATTAAGCATTTAAATTTTGAATAGGTAGTTAGCAGTTTTCCTATGGCTCCATGTAGAAACTTATTTTTTCTTTTCAAATTGTGATAAAATATCACTTCATGCAGTTGAATATTCATGTGAGCTATAAAATGTACTACAAAAAGATAAAATATTTTAACTAGTTTAGCTCCGTAAACTTAAATGTGGTAAATATAAAAGTAGAAGCATAACAAATAGTTAAATGAGTGAAATATTGACTAAAACTGTCAAAATACCCTCAGAAACAAGCAAACCGTAAAAACAACTCATTATTTTAGTGGGTTTTCTCATGGTTATTTGAGTATCAGGGAAAAACCCTTATTTGGGGATTAGCAACAAATGAATGACCCTTACAGTACAATTAGTTGTAGCAACAGTTGAGGCTGGGATTTCAGAATGGGTAACAGGAGGCACCAGGTGAACATGCAACATCTGGATATCCTCCAAGAGCACCCCTCAAATCATGTTGTATTATTATCCAAGAATATTCGACAGTGTCAAATGTGTACTTAGGGCCAACAAAACTAATAATGTAAGAATAAGCTGCATATTAGTTCCCTTTCTTACTAAGTATAAAGAACCCATTTGAGTTTCATTGTAGTTTATAGTGTGCCAATCCCAAAGTTAGCTAAGACACAACCTTAAGAAACTTACAGTGGAGTTAGAGAGGTTTCTCAGCAGTTAAGAGCACTGCCGTTCTTGCAGAGGACCCGGGGTCAATTCCCAGTGCCCACATGGCAGCTAACAACTATCCATAACTCCAGTTCCTGGGGAATCTGATACCGTCTTCTGACCTGGGTGGACACTGCAGGACAGATACGCATTTAGGCATATGCAGGCAATACACTCATAATGAATAAAATATTTTTTAAAAGACAAAGGGTTTTTTTCATAGAAATATTTTCTGGATATAAGAATGAAATACGCCAAGATTTGATGCTTATTAGCATTGTGAGGAAGAAAGACAAAGTGTAATGATGATAAATAAGAAGGAAAAGCAGGCGGAAGTAGAAGAGTGTGGACATGAATAAAACAGGGAAATGGTCCTGGGTGAGGGCGAGGTTTCAGTGTTACTCAGCATTTGAACTTGGACATAATAGTATTTTTGCCCACATAATTCCTACTTTAGGAGCCATCTTGCACCTTCTCGGATGCTTAGCTAGCTGCTATGAACTCTCTTCTCATAGTTTTGACAAGCAAAATTTTGTTCAGATGTGAAATGTTCCCAGGGGGCAAAGTGGTCCCTAGTTGAGTCTTACTGCATTAGATGAAAAACAAAACTAAACAAAACAAACAGTATAGAAAAGTAGGAAGAACAATTTTTAAAAATAGAGCAAGAAGTTTTGAAAGTACAGTTACCAATTGCTTATTTTATGCCTGGCACTGGGTTAAGGCTATTAAACACATTATTTCATTCATTTTTCACAGCATGTTTTAGATAGCTGGAGTTACTATTATTTGCATTTTAGCTTTGAGAAAATATATACTGCTGTAATTTAAGTACTTTGTGAAAGATGATGGATTTCTCTGGAACATTTTGCTAAAAGTTAAAATCTGACTAGAAGAATAACAGCTTAGTATCTGTTTGTTACAGAACTGTGACATCATGGATGTCTAATGTCGGAGCCTCTGTACCTCATTCCCTACACAGGGCCAAATCACAGACAGAAGACAAATATCTACATGCATCTCTTTGATTAAGGAAAGATAAGCAAAGAATTTTATTTTATTTTGAGTTTTTTTTATTTTAAGAATCATCAAAATCAAATAGTTTTCCTAAAGTATTTATTATTAAACATAGCACTCTTAAGAGCTCAAAGTATATTTCGTTTTGAGCCTAATAGGAAAATGCTAGCATAATCGATACCAACCAAGATTCCACTTGGGAGGTGAGAATTCTACCAGTGAAATTGGGAAAGGGGAATAACAGAGTAGGAAGGGTTCATTGGAGTGGGCTTGGGAGGGCAGGGAAGAGGAGGGGTATGGAGAAGGGTAACTGACACCAAAGGCTTTTAGATAAAATCATATAGGCTGGGCAGGCATGATGATGCACACCTTTAGTCACAACACTCAGGAGGCAGAAGCAAGCACATCTCTATGAATTCAAGGCCATCTTGGTCTACACAGTGATTTCCAGGGTGTCTGTGGCTATAGAAAGCCCCTGCCTCAACAAACAAACAAATAAAAAAGAAAAAGAGGAAAAGAAAGAAATCATGTGGAAACTTTCCACTAGGGAAACTTCTTAAAGTATATACCATATACATGATGAAAAGAAATTGAAACGAGTTACCTTAATAGGGACATTACCAACACTAGACACTATAGGTTAGCAAAATAAAAGCTAAGTGCCCAGAATTGACTCTTTTTTTGAAGCTGTTCACTAGGGGTCCCATAGACATCAAACTGTACTGGCCATTGCCCATGCTCTACATTTCCCACCAGAAATTGATGGTAAGACACTACATATATGAACTATAGCACAAAGTAGGAGAAATAAAGCTGATGCTGACACAAACTTCATCTCTACTTGTGAGCTTTCGTATGTTATAAGGTGCTATGCAAACTATATGAAGAGGAAATTAGTCATCAACCTTACACAGCTGTGAATCATGCATGCTTCACCAACAAATAATATGCAAGACATGCCTTTTGGTTCAATAGTGGCATAATGTGAGAGTAATCAATCACTTTCTAATTGGATTTAAGATCTCTTTCATAAGATGGAGGCCATAGTTGACATTGATATGAACTCCAGGAACCTGAGGCTAGACAGTTCACAGGCCATAGGGGAAAGCCTAATAGTAATATTCTACTAAATATATCTTGTACTAGAGCAACTCCTAATGATTTATTGCTAAAATAATAGATTAATACATCTTTCATCTCTCACCAGAGAAGGTTCCTTATGCAGCAGATGGAGATTAACTCGAAAACACAATACTGGTCAATATTCAGAGAACCAAGAGACAGCAAAGTGTCTCTGAATTGGACACCTGTATCAAACCGCTGCCTCTCAGGGCTCACAGATCATTGAAGAGGAGGTAGAAAGATTGTAAGAGTCAGAGGCAATGGATGACCACAAGGAAACAGTTTTCAGACAGCTCATATGAAATCACAGCAATGGTGATAGCATGAGCAAGTACCACATAAACTCGAACCAGACAAAATCTGAGCATAGATATAGGGAAATGGGTAAGAAGCCCCAACTCTAACTGAGGAACTACTGGCAACTGATGGCTGCTGAGAAGGGGAGACAGTCTTGTTTAAGGGTGAGACTCTTAATAGTTGCTCAGGCTCCAATGGATAACGCCACACCAACGGCCATTTGGGGATGCAAATTTAACTATAAGACTTAATGTATGTATATAAGTGTAGGTGAAGATGGGAGGGGATCTAAATATGATCAAAGTGTACTGCATAGAGTCTATGAAAATTCAATGTAAAAGGGGAGTGGGGAAGAATTTACATGGATCACTGTTTTGCCACATGCCTTTCAAAAATGAATATTTTCTCCAAAAAGTTTTCAAAGCATATTAAATTTTCTCTGAATATATTTGTTAAAGTAACATACTGACACATAATGGGCTCTCATCCAGTGTAATACCCGTGTACATACATTACAGTTAAAGGATATTCCTTTGTAAGAATCATTCAATGACTCAAATGTTCCAAGTTTCATTTATTATGAGTCAAAATATGATTTTCACATTATACAAACATTTAATTTTTTTACATTTATGAGACTTTTTCATATATAAATATGGCATCACAGAGACACACAACTGGCCAAGGTGCAGATGATAAGATATCGCAGAGACAGAACCAGGCCTAATTGGGCATTTTATTTATACCTCTTCTCCTTGTGCTCAGGAATCATCACTGAAGAGGTAGAAGAAAGATTGTAATAGCCAGAGAGAGTGGTTGACTACAATGATACAGTGTTTTCCAGTATGGGCTCGCAGCATTTGTGACAACATGCCCCAGCAGGAGGATGGAGACCACAGTGAAGTGAGGACATGTTGGCAACCGATGACTGCTCTGGAAAGGTCAGTTTTCTTCAGAGCTGTGAGACATGAGAAATTATCTGTGCTCATTTAGCAAAAATAGACCCATGTACATACAGGCAGCACTAAGTGGACTCAGTGAGCTTAATCAAAACAGTGCACATGAGATTGGGAGCAAAAAGTGGTAAGGGGTTAGGGACTTGTAGGTCAGTAAATAAATAGGTGGTGGATTTGATCAAAACTCATTATATACATATATGAAATTCTGAAACAATAAAAAATTCTTAAAAAACACCAATAAAAGAAAAATGAAAATGTATTGTTATTTAAAAAACTTTTATAAAGTAACTTCAGAAGGAAAGAGAGACCTGAGTGATTATAGCACAGTGTATAATATGTGTATTATCAGAGGGGTGCAAGGTAGGTTCTGTGGAATTATGAAAGGGAAGTAGATATTCTGTCAGAGAAGCAGCATATTTGCATTGTGTAGATCAGTGACTTGGGATGATCAGAACAGGAGAAGCCAGATTGCTAGCTTGTGAGATCATCTAACTTTGTGTGCTCTTTTAAACCCTCGGGTTTAAATGAAATGAAAATGATAACATTAACAGGCTCTGAGAAATCAGTAGGTTTAATTTTATCAGAATCAGTCAATAGTGTATGTGCTAGGAAAAATAACAAGGAAAAAGACAAAGGTCTAAGAGAGGAAGTTGGGACAGTAATTCACAAACAATAGAGGGAGGTAATGACAGATTGAAATGTAGTCCAGGAGACCTTGAGAAGAAGGAGAAGGAAAAGTCAACCTTACACAGAAATTCCAAACTGGCTTAAAGCTGGGAAACAAAGGTCCTGGAGCTGCAACCCAGGCCCCAGTGTGAATGAGCTGAGCTGTGTGGAGGCTTTCTGTGACAGTTGAGAAGGCCTTCTTATTATTTTATGTTAAAATATTTTAAAGGTGTATTTTAACAAAAGATTCACTAATGGTATAGCAAATTAGTGTAGCATAGTTGCAAATAGCCTAAAATACTTAACTCATTTAAACAACCAGGTGAAAGGGACAAATTGTATTATATTTAACTAAATCACTGGTTCAAAACAAAGAAAACCATCAAGGGAGTGAAGAGAAGATGCAACCTGTACAGTTGGAGACAATATTCTAAAGCTCCAGACCTGAAATGTTACCAAAACCATAAAGAATAGGAACCACTCAATAGAAAGACAATAACTGAATTTTAAATCAACAAAGGACCTGAATAACCACTTTTTGCTGTGTTCCTTGTGAGCCTGAATCTTTCATGACTAGATAGTTCTTGAAAGAAGATATTTAAATAATGAGCTAATAAATATCAACACTATTAACACTGAGTAAAATGTAAAATAAACTCACGGTGTGGCTAGGCATGATGGACAGCACCTGTATAAAGGTTGATGCAGGAGGCTCACTTAAGCCAGGACTTCAAGACAAACCCCAATAACACAGAGAAACTCCATTTTATAAAATAAACAACTAACAATAACAAATGGGAAATCACCTCATAGCTATCAGAATGACTCTTATTATAAGATCATTTGAACCGGGAGATGACAGATATATAAGGAAGAAGGAGTCCTGGTCTGACTGAGAATCTTCATTAACTCTTGTGGAAATAGAAACTAAAAAAGCCCTTTTGGAAAATAGTATAGTGGTTCCCAAGATATTAAACATAGAAATGCCACATGATTCAGCAATCCCATTTTTGACTGTGCATTATAAAGATTTAAAAATCACATGTCAAATAAATACGTGCACGCCTGTATTTATTGATGTACTCAGTGGCCACAGTATGGAATTAATGCATTTTTCCATTAGTGGATAACTGGATTACAAAGATGTGGCATATAGTCAGAATGGAATACTGTTTGGGCATAAAAAGAAGGAAATAATATCATTTGAAACAACATCAACAAACAGGACGACCATCATGATAAGGGAAATACTCTAAATAAAAAAAGACAAATACTACATATTCTTACACCTGGAACCAAAAATTATTGGAGAAGTAAATTTTGGAAAAATGGAAAGTTACTGGTTGAAGATTATAAAGTTACATTACAATAAGAGGAAGTTAAGATACTTATTTAAGATAATGAATAATTAATGATTTAATTATCCTACTACATGTCTTAATCTTTGTCTCCTTAAGTAATATGAGTGAATTTTTAAAAAAAATCT
>NW_008359214.1:3269142-3329770 GCF_000622305.1 Nannospalax galili
TGGAAAATACGTGATACAATCTTTTAGCTAGAAGATTAAATGAAGAGGAAAAGCAAAATGTGACAACAAATTGATGAAGAGGATGTAAATAATGATGTGAAAGATTGAAATTCACTAGGAATCTTCTGAACAATTCCACATTCACAGATCTAAGCATTTTAATGCTGTGTGTAGACAAGCATTGGAAGAATTTCACAAAGGATGAGCCACAAGCAGATTGTAACTTCAGTGGGTGATGCACTGTGTCAGAAGGAATGGAAAACTGATGGCTACATCAGGAAACGCTAAAGTTATGAGGTCTTGAAAGTGATTGTTGCTAAAAGGCCAGTAAATAATTGAAATAAAAATGAGATGAAAACAAGCCACACCGGGCTTGATAATTGCTCATATTGAGGACATAGAACAAAGCATAATCCTTCTTTCATAACTTGATGAATGCGTGATAGGAAAGTAGAGTGGTGCAATAAACGGAGAAAATTTGGGAAACGCGACAGCATAATTTGTGGTAGTGGGGGACTGTGTTCACGCTCACCCCTTATAAAAAAGAGAAAAAAAAAAGGAGACGATGAATTTAGGGTGCTATCCTTCACTTATTTTAGAGAACCAGGTTGTTTTCATTGATCTCAAAAGTAAATGAAGAAGCATGGGAGACTATAGACATCCTCAAGCATTGCCTTTGTCAGATGTCATGGATGCTAGTGCACTTGCTCAGGAAGAAAGGAAACACTTATTATTTCTTAAATCAGCCTCATTTTCATGGCTTCTGTACTACAGGATTGTACAAGATGATCAGACATAAAAAATGCTGTGCTATCAAAGTTGAAGGACTCTATAATTCTTTCCTGATTTTTGAACTGAGGATTCTAAGTCATCTATGATTTAAGGCATCCCTTGATATTGTATGGAATTCTTGTTCAAATATTTCTGTAAGAAAATGCAATTTAAAATACACTCAATTAATTTTTGAGAAGGGCTTCAAGAGACTACAATGAAGAAAGAGTGGTCGCTTTAATAATAGTAGTGGGAAAACTAAACTCCTACATATCAAAGTAGATAAAAGACCTAAATGAAAGAACAGAAACTATAAAGTTCTTAGAAGACAGCATAAGGGGAAAGCCAGACATTGGTTTGGAGGATGTTTTGTTAAAATCATATCAAAGGACAGAATACAAAAGCAGAAACAGAAAAATGGAGCATTAGACTGTAATTATTTTAGTTCATCAAAATAAGAGTAGCATACAGACTGGGAAGAAGTATTTGCAAACACCACTGATGTCAAGGGGTATTAACTTGAAAAATTTTAGAATTAAAAAAAAAACAGACAAGACAAATCAATAGCATGTATTTTGCAAGGTGCCTACCATTACAAATTGACAGGGAAATGCAAATGAAAACCACTTTGAGGCAGCAACTCACACCCATTAGAATGGCTACTATCAAAAGTCAAAAGACAAATGTGGGCTGGTGTATAAAGGAAAGGAAGCTCTGTGTTGCTTGTGGGAATGTAGATTAGAACAACCATTACAGAAAACAGTACAGAAGTCTCTAACAAAACAAAAATTAGAACTGCCGTCTAACCCAACATTTGCTCTTCTGGGCACCAATCCAAAGGAAATGAAATCATTACCTCATAAAGAGATCTGCCTTCCCATGTTTATTGCAAGATTTATTCACAGTAGCCAATAAACAGAAGCAGCATAAGAATTTTATGGGATAATGGAAAAGAGAATTAGGTAGATATAGACAATCAAATCTTTTTCAGGCCTAAGAAAGAAGAGATCTTCCCTTTTACCACTGTGTGGATGAGCCTGGAAGACATTATACTAAGTGAGACCAAAAGGAAGAGAAGGAGGAGGAGGAGGAGGAGGAGGAGGAGGAGGAAGAGGAGAAGGAGGGGCTCTAGGAGGAAAGAAAAAAAATACTGCATGATCTCATGCATAGAATCTAAGCAATAGTAACATCAAATATAGAGAAATCATGAACAAAACAGAGGTTAGCAGTGATGAAGGTATACCAAGCAGCAAAAATGCAGAATGAGTGCGGCTAGAGAATTAGTATGTGATATGATGACTATAGGAAAAATGTAAAATATTTTGGAGTTGTGCTAAATGAGATTTCAGCTGCTGTAGAGAAAAACCACAATGGTATAATATGTTAATTTCCTTTACTACAGTGAACATTCTATCATCTGTGTAGATTATGATATCACATATATCTTAAACATACACAGTAACACCAATTTTAAAATTTTTATTTAAAATATGCTTTTTAAATTTTATTTTTAGTATGTTTGTGTTTCTGCATAGGTGATACACATTAATGTAGATTCCAGAGGAGGCCAGAGGCTTCAAATCCTGCTGGAGCCAGAGTTACAGACAGTTGTGTTCTGCCCAGTGTAGGTGCTGGCAACTGGACTCGAATGCTCTTTAAGAGCAGTACCTGCCCTTCCCTACTGAGCAATCTCTACAGTGCCTTAAAAATGCATTTTTAAAATTTTGATAAGGACTGTAGCTTGGGACTCAAGTACTCAGGAGATGGAGCCAGGAAGATCATAAGTTTGAGTACTGTCTGGGCTACAGAATGAGTTTAGGGCAATTTGGACAGTCAGTGAGACCTCATCTCAAAAGTGAGAAAGAGGGCTGGGGATGGAGCTTGGGGACCAGGGCTCCCTAAACTGTAGAACCTGAGTTCATAACCAGCAGTGCTACAGAGATACAAGTGACGCATTTTTTAAAACTAAACAGTGCAGACCATCATAAATATAAAACTGGAGCTTTGTAGGATATAAACATTTAGTTAGATAATATTTATTTCAAATACGTTATATGATATATATATATATATATATATATTTGTTGTTGTTGTTATATTTTTTGTTGTTACTGTTGTTATTGTCGTTTTGTTTTGAAACGGGTTCCCTGTATATAACCACAAATAGATTGGAGCTCACTATATACATCTGGCTGGCCTCAATCTCACAGAGATTTGCTTGGCTCTGCCTCTTGAGTGCTAAAATTAAAAGCATGTGCAATCATGCCTGGTTGTTATACCAAATATTTTGTTATTCCCACCACTAACAACTTTCAGTATTTACTACAGCACATGCCATATTTAAATAATTAATGCAAACTGTCCTACAATTTTATGATTTCAAGAACTTCTTAGATTTTTTTTCTAATTTGCAGTATTATTAAAATTCTTTCATAATGATGCTCTAAATTTTCCTAAAATTAGGAGAAGAAATAACAGTACTTAATGATATATTATAATTACATGTACAGAGTGGGGTGATAGACCACCTTTACATCTAGTTTGATGTTAACTGATGCCTTTTCTTCTTGTTTCCAAGTAAAATAAACATTCCAAATATTTTTCTAGGAAATTGCATGTTATCTTTTTAATATATCTCATGGCTAAGATACATTGGACTATACCCAAAAAGGTAGGACAGGGTGTTCCTGAATAAAAACTAATGGTATTTCTAGGAATGACTAAATTAACATTTGAATGTCATGGTATGAAAATTCCTTTTGTTCTTTATGGAGTGCTTGGTGTCATTCTCCTTTTGTCAACAGGGAATTAAATAATTCAAAGAGGCTTTGTGCAGAAGTGTTGGCTCCTTTATTTTGTTCTAGAAGGTTGGGGATACAGATACTGCTTTCTGTGACAAGAGAGGACTCAGAACTAATGGGAAAGGCTAACTGCAGATGATGTGCCCAAAGTCTTGGTCAGGAAGAACTGCTGTGATCCACTACAAGCACAAGCTTAAGGTTTTATTTGTATTACTGTCCTTTTAGAGGAGTATTTCATAAAGTTTCAAGGTTGAAAAAAAAAATGCTTCATTTGTCTTCTTCACTATTTAGAACTGGACAGGCACAAAGCTTTCTTTCATTCCATAAGCCCTGTTTAATGATTTTTCAATGGCTGAACAAAGGGAAGCTTTGCTTTAATTCACTGAGAACCTCCTGTCTCTTACCATTACAAATAAAAAGCCTTATAGCAAATTAACTGAAACAAATCCACTCCAGTTGCTTTATTTTCTTCTTAATCGTGGGCTATTATGTGAATGCTACAATGTACAGCAAAACTTTATATAGAAGGCTTCTTATACAGAAGGCTTTGCGCGTAAAAATCCCTTTCATCAATTATTTCACCCATTTAAGCTTTTCTCACTTTTTATGTTCTGACATGGATTTAGTATATCAGATTTACATTTCATATGGTAAATGACTGAACACAGATCTTTAAAAATTACTTTACAGGGGCCTGGAAAAATGCCTCAGTGGTTAAGAACACTAGTTGTTCTTGCAGAAGACCCAGGTTCGAATCCAGGCACCCACATGGCAGTTAACAACTGTCCGTAACTCCAGTCCCAGGGGATCCAACAGCTTTTTCTGACCTCCATGTGCATTGCACAATATGGGTGTACATGCAGGCAATACACACATACACACAAAATAAAAAGAATAAATAAAATTTAAAAATAAAACAAAATAAAAAAATTAAATGACTTTACAGTTTAATCTTACTAAGAGTTGGTTAATTATTTCTACATTTTTACTATAGAATTAATTCATTGACTATAAGCATGTTTTTGTTATCTCAGAGACATGATCTTATTCTTAAATAAATGCAATTCTTGGAGGCTTAAGAAGGTCCTTTCAATATTTAATTCCATATTGGTAGATAATCTACAGGAACAGGCCAATAAAATTTACTCTAATTTACATACTCATATTTTCAAAATTATAAAAACTGAGATCATAGGAGAAGGAAGAGGAAAAATTTGTATTGAAGAACTCAATTTATTAAATGTAGAGTCCTCAATCAGGTCATCAGACATTGAAAATGCTTGAAGACAGTGTTGGATTCAGTTCTCAAGACAGACACGGTCAGCCCAAATCAAAGGGCAAGTGAGGGTTTCTTCATTATTTTAAAACACATGAAAATCTTTAAAAGAAAAATAAAAACAAATATCCTGCTATCACATTTCATATTATTTTATACCCAATCTTTTATTTAGGGGATGATTAAAGCACTTATGACTTTTTGTTTTAGAATCTCTTCAGAATAGGAAATGATATTCTATAAATTTCAGTGTAATTCCAACATTTAACAAAATATCTACAGTGTAATACAGATTGGTTGAAAGCTCTTATCAATGATGCAAGAGCTCAGTATTTTGGATGCAGAAATTCCTTCAGTGGTTATTGACCAAATGAGTGTGGATCTTTGGTGTGTGAATTCCTAAAGAAAGGAGAAGAGATTGCAGAGGATGATAGAAACATTGCAGAACAACTACTGAGTTCCCAGGAATTCACAACACTCTGTGAAGGAATTATTACCTTTGAATATTTTGAAGCAAATTTTTTTTTCCTTTGAAGGTTAAATGAACAGTGACCAAAATTTCTATGTGTAATGTTGCAAGTGAAACAAACAAACAAAAGTACAGGAAACCCAACTGTGTCCCACCCCAGCCATCATGAATTGGAGATGCCGTGCTGGTTTTCTTAAATACTGGTCTGGAAGTTGTACCAACATAGATATCGGCTAATTTTACTAATACTGTAAATCTAGGGATTTAAGAAAACAATTTTATGCTAATAATTACTTTTGAATATAGATTTACCAAAATGCTAAGTTTTAGAGTTTACTCAACACAAAAAATGTTTAACTTTGGGAAGGTTTAACTTACTACTTACTCTTTCAAGACCCAGAGAAATGGTAAAATACCCTGTTAGAGGAATTTATGAAATTATTCTTATTCAGAATAAATGTCTCCCTTTAAACTTTCCTTCAACTAAGAGCACACCCATAAAACCTATTCTGTCTTTGTGTAATAACTTTTAAAAGGACAAAAAACAACTTTATCTAGTAGAAAATCACATTTAATCATCAGTGTTTTGAAACTAAAATGGTGGCACAATATTCATTTTAATTCCAGCAGGACATGCCAGTGATGCTCTCTTTTAGATTCTAGCACTCTTATTTGCTAACCTTTTGAGATTAGATGTCCAATCTCACTTTAGTTCCTGGTGCTTGCTGTATTGTAATTTAAAATCTGTGTTAAAGCCATATATTTCTTTTTTTGACATATCCTACCCAGCTGAGCTATGGGATCCATTCATTGTAAGTCACAGTAGAAAGAATCAAAATCAGAGATCTGGAATAAATAGATTTCATTTTTCTTATCTACACATTTGAACAAAAGGGAATCTGAACTTCACAATGTGCACTTGGAAACTTTCTAAACGTTATGCTCAATTTTTTGGATAAAGGATGTCTTTTTAAGTTAAATATTTAATATCCATTATGCTGATTAATTCAAAATACATTCAACCACGATTTACTTACTTTCATATTAATCAGGCTGTGCTATGTTCAAACAACATCTCCGGAGAACTTAGTTGAGGCACCTGTTAAGAGTTGCCTTATCTTCCTTACAAACCTACCTCCTAACGTTCATTTTAGACTTCATATTGAAAGCAGTTTGTATTCCTCTTCCTGATTGTGTATAAATTCTTTACACGTTCCTTATTCTTTTCACACTATTAGTGTAAATTTGTTTGATCAATGTTGTTATAGTCCCCCGATAATAAAAATAATAGCTACTATTTAAAATACTTCTAAGCCTGATTTCAAGTCTTTTACATAAATTATCTCATTGCATCTGTATCTCATTGCATCTCTTTAATTAAGATAGAAAGTTTATTTGCATTTGATGAGCATGAAACTGAGGCAAAATAGAAAATAGGTATCATACAGTATAGATGTTTTTCTTTTGGCCTTTTTGAGACATGGTCTCCTTCTAATCTGTGCTATCCTGGAACTCACTATGTAGACCAGGCTGACCTTGATCTCATAGAGATCCTCCTGCCTCTGCCTCCCGAGTGCTGGGATGAAATCATACTTTAAACTTCTAATTAAAGTTTGGCACAAGATATCATTTTGTTAAAGTGTATGACAAATTTAAGATTTTTTTTTCTACTATAGTCATAAAAGTTGCTGATACAGTGATCATGAAGATTTGGAATAGATAAATAATGGAGCATCCAAACTCTTGAAATTTCCTAGACATTTATATTTGACACCCTACAGTGCACTGCCCTCAACCATCACCTTATCAAATCCTGACACATTGCATCTACATTCCACTGTCAACTGTCATTTCCATAACAGCATCTGAATATACTTAACATCTTCTGTGACTGACACCTGCCCTTGTGGTGACAAATTCAGTTCCAAATGTCCAAAACTGATTTCAGCATTTTCCATAACAAAAAGGTTCACTTCTGTTCCCTCATCAGCATAACCACAGGAGCTACCTACCTAAGGAGACTTAGGATCCTCCACATTGTGTTTTACTCCCTCTTTCTCCATCATGCATTCCACTAAATTGTTCCCGTGTTTCATATCCCCATTATCTGTTTCTTAGATAAGACAATTACAACTGCTACCCAGATGACTTTCAAATCATAGCAATGGTTTCTACTGCTTGTCTTTTCCCAGTCTCACTCACGCTATCCCCAGTAGTGCTTTTTTCTGTGATCATAACCCAGCCCCCACTGGATGCCTTCATGTCATTCTACATTCTTGTCACCGTTATTATATCAGGGAGCTATTCTCTTTTATTCTTATCTAAACCCATCTTATTCATCCTACACAAAACATACTTTCAAGAGCCCACCCAGCTTCATCACGTGTTGCTGACAGTTCACCTTCCTGCTTTGAGGTAGTGCTGTAGGATGTGCTTGTAAAACCTAAGTTACATCATAATTGTCCCTGTAGAATTGTCTCTCTATTGTTCTTACAACACTGATATAGACCCTCCAATTCTTCACATGTGAGTCACAAATACTGTTTGATAGAACTAAGGAAGTATATGATATGGAGAAAACTTTGTCATCATGGAAGTTTGAGTCTGAATCTCTTATAGGTGAAAGAACATGCTTATAAAGAATCTCGGAAAGGGGGCAACGAGGAGGGGACCATGACCAGGGGTTCATGGGAGGGGACCACAGTTTCAGGGTTATAGAAGGGATTGAAGTTGACAGCAGGAGACCCCTGTTCCAGCTAACAAGCAGGGACAGCAACCCCGGCTCATGGGAGGGGACCAGAGCTCCAGGTTGGGGGGGGGGGCGCAGAGCTGTGATCCCCTCCTTGAGCCAGAGTTGTGGTCCCTTCTTGTTAGCTAGAGCTGTGGTCTACTCCTGTGAGCAGAAGTTGTTGCCCCCTCTTGTGAGGAGGACCTGTAGTCTCCTTCCTGAGAGCTGGAGTAGTGGTCCCTGTTTGTGAGCTGGAGTTGTGGTCTCCCCCTATGAAATCAAGCTGTGATCTCCTTCAGTGAGTTAGAGGTGTGGTCCCTTCACAAAAGACTGAAACTTTAGACCCCTATGGTAAGTCACAGTTCCACATTTCTCTGACAGTAAGCTGATGGTAGAGCAGAATAGAAAATGGAAGACTTCCTGATGTTGGGTAGCAGTTTCATTCTTCTCTGAGTGACTATATTCTCCACAGCCCCTTCCTCTAAGGTCCTAGGTCTCTTATGCTGGAGAAAGACTGTTATCTGCAGATTCTAGTCTTGGGAGGACTGATTCACTGCAACTGACCTCCCACCTTCCCTGAGGTCCAATTGTGGTCCTCAATCCAGGCCTGGCCCTGAGTATCCAGGCCTTGATGTTGGACCTTTTCCATACCAGACACCAGGAGGTTTTCCATTATTTTCCTATTAGTCTTCTACAGCCCAACTTTAATAACTAAACTGATATAATCCTCAAATTAAAAATATGTAATTAGAGCTTAGAATATAAATTTGAAATTCTATATAGCTACTATACTTTTTAAACTGTTTGCTGTACTACCAACTTTCAAAAATATGTGAAATTTGTCACTGTTCCTATCAGTTTGCCATCCCCTCCCTTTCCAAATTCTCCATCCTATAAAAAGTCTTTTAATGCAGGCATGTTACTTCATAAAGAAAGTAATGCTAATAAAATATTTCTAAATTAAAATAAGAATCTCTCAGGAAGGTAGAATTTGGCCTAAGTCTGGACCTGTGTATATTTCATAAGGAGGTGACTTGTTTTAAAGGAAGATGATCAGACTTGGAACAGACCCACAGGAAGGCATGTGAAATGACTTTGGGTCAGTGCTGCTATAAATACTGGGCATTAATGAAATACTTCTTTAGGCTATGGGCAATGATCTGTCTCCCCTGAGATCTTTTCAGTAAGTTCTGTAGGCTTATCACTATAGTGAGAGTGTTATGAAGACTGAGAAGCAGTGCAGCAGAGAGGCTGAAGTCAAGTTGAGAACTTGCTGCTTTTCAATTCTCTTATCCCTATAACCATAAAAAGAAATCAAAACCAAGCAAAAATCTTCCATAGGTAATGTTGTAGTACAATTTAATACTTGTAATTATGTAGGGAATATAACCAAAGCACGTGAATTTGATGGTTTTGGGCGAGTATTTGGATTCAGTGTATTTTTTCCTATGAATAAAGTCAACACAGCAAAAGTAATAATCTCAATATCTCAAAATCTATATAGGTTAAATGTCCCAAACCTTGCCAAATAGGATAGTAATAAGCAAATCCAGACTTCTACCATTTTAGGGGTACACATACACAAAAATGAAACCATAACATAAATATTAAATATCAACTATTTATCATTATTAATTCCACAGGATGCTATTACTTTTATCTTAATATGAGGAAACTGAATGTGAAAAAAGCCAAACATTATCTAATACCATATAATATCTGATAATGCAGGAGTGAGTTCTAAGAAGAATTTGTTCTAATTGCCACATGTGGTATAATTCCAGCTCTCAGGAGAGGCTGAGGCAGGAGGATCTCAATTCCAGTCAATTCTGGGGTATGTAAAGATCTCTTAAATTTTGAAAAGAAAAATAGAAAGACATTTCTTCTAACAAAAGTTTATCAAGTTTTAGTATTTATGTTCTTAATTCTCACAGTCCTATACAATGATATTGATTGTGTTTCACCTAAGTTAATTGGAAATGATGTAAACAAAGCACATTAATTTTTATTTGTAAGTCTAACAAATTCAAGAAGTTATTGTCAACAATACAGAAAATAAATATCTTTTCCCATGAAAAAATTAGCTATTGCAATATATCCTGTTCTTCTAGATGTATGAAAATGTGTGACTATATTGTGACACATCTGAAATTACTATACTATGATTCTTGTCTGTATGCTCAATGTTTGAGAATTTTTGTTTTACTTTTTCTTTCCCCAGTCCCTCCATCATATTGCAAGGTTGGAGAAAGAGGAATCTGATGGCCTTGGGTTTTCAGTGTTTTCCTTTGAAATGATAAAATAAAAATTTTTGTGAAGTCAAAATAAATCACTAGAAATATTGAGTAACTATTTAAATTTTATCATGAAGTCAATTATAATGTATTTAATATTAAAACCAACAGTTCTTTGCCTAGTAAAGGCAAAATTTTTTAAAAATATTTTTGGATGTAGAAAAAATTGATTGAAGGTATATGATTGAAGATTGCTAAAATTTCTAATGAAAGCATGATAAAACCAGGTGTAGAACAAAAAAAAATGTATTGTACATCAGATCCCAGTAGCATCCAAAGTCCTGCTCACATGGAAGGCATCAGTACTCCAGTCTCAGAGCAGAAGGGATAACTTTGCACGGACTCAATCAGGCTCACCCTCTATAATCAATGTTAATGAAATTCCACAACTCAAACCTACTCCTTTATAACAACAGCCATTATGTCATAATGTAAATTATAACTGCCATGGTGATTTCTTCATATTTTGATTACAGGTTGTACTAAGAGAAGACAGTGATACAGGTGCTAAATGATAATTCAAATGGACACTCTGTAAAATATTGAGCATAAAGAGTGAAATGCAACCCAGAATATCTTACATTTCCTGCTTTGCTTTCAGATAATGCTACAGAATACATTTAAAAAATCCTTCAAGAAAAAAATAATTTCTTCAATAAGGCAGTTTTGTTGTCATAGCCTTCAGGATAATTATACTAATGCCAAGTAGGATAATTGTGGAGGTGGGCACTATTTTAAAATGTACCATGTTAGTAACAAAGTGAGATAACCAAAACCATATCTGGTGCCCCAGGCAATGTTTTCTCTAAACGTTATTAACCAGTAATGCTCCCAAATATTTCCAATGTGAAAAACTATGTAAAAACCAATAATGAGAGAAAGAAGACATAAATTCTGGACTACAGTCGTTTGGTGTTGCTGTCGATGTTTTATGTTTTAAAACAGGGTTTTACTCTGTAACTTAAATGGGACTGTAACACGCTGTATAGCCCAGGATGGTTTCAAACTCATGGCAATCCTTCTGCCCTAGGCTCATGAGTGCTAGAATAACAGGTATGAGTCACCATACTGAATTCAACAATTTTTTTTCCCCTTTTTGTAACTGGTAATGTGTTTTCTAGGTATACAGCAAAACACATCCAACAGCTGTATACATGTGAAAGTGTATATCCATTGCATCCGAAGAGGAACATGCTTAATCTTCATTCAAGGCTGAAGAATGTTCAAAAAGGGGACTGATGACATTGAGAACTGAAACTTAATCATTCTTGTCTGTGCTGTGGTCATAGTTTCTGGAACCTATCTTAGCTAACAATATACAATTAGAGAACAGAATTAATCTTAAATATTTTATAAGCAGTTCTATTTATAGGAACTGATATTTTCTGCCTTTTGATTACACATCTTACAAATTTTATATCTTTGTATTCTGAAAAGAACATGTCTATCTTACCAATGAAAATTCTTATGTTATTAAAGTAAAAGAAAGGATTTTCTTCGTGTGTGTCTACGTGTGGGTGTTTCTATGGGTGTGCACGCTTTCATAAGGAATGCAGCTTCAATAGATTGACACAGTGTCAAGATCAGAGAAACCATAGAGATTATTTCATCAAGCTAAATGCAACAATACATAGGCTGTATCTTGCTCATCATCATATGACGATTAATGCCTGCTCAGTGCCTGGCTCTCTGAAGGTCTAAAAATAGCATTTTTATTCAATTTGTGAATGAGGAAATTGAAACTCAACAAAGAAACTATGTACTCAAGATCTTGTATCCAGTATTGAAAAGACCTAGACTCCCTTTCTAGATTTTGGAATAATAGCACATTATTTATTTTCCACAAGAATTAATAGGCTCAAATAAAGTCTTAATATGGCAAAATAATAGTGTTTTGGTTTTAAATGAGATTATTTATTTCTTACAAAATAGAGAGTCTAATTAGATTCTAAAACCTCCAAGTTCTTAAAGCTTAGCAGTTCTAACCCTATAAAGTCCACCAGCAAAATGTGTTTACTGTCACACGCAAGTATGATTAAAAGATAAACTGGCATTCTCTCTCTCTCTCTCTCTCTCTCTCTCTCTCTCTGTGTGTGTGTGTGTGTGTGTGTGTGTGTGCATGTGTTTTCACCAAAAGAAATGCATTGCACATGTACAACTGACTGCTGAAAATTTATAGAATTAACAGGTTGGTAGCCAAAAAATGGAATTATCTCTTTGAAAAATACTAATTTAATTGAAACTTTAATTTAAAAAGCATCAAATTGTATCTTTGCTTCTAACAGGAAGGGCCTTTCACAAATGGAAACCATGTGTTTGGATTGCAAACTTTCAGTGTTACAAAAGCAATCAACTACACCCATGTGCCTTTTGAAGCTATTTCCCCAACCACAAACACATGAGAACTAAAGGATGAGTTACTCTTGAAAAATTATTTTAGAAAGACTCATTTTTTTAAAAAGGCGGCATTGATAATACCAAATATAGCAATTTAAATACCATTGACCTTCCAAAGACCTGCCAGTATTGGGTAGAGCCTTTGGACTGCGGGCTTTCTTTGTCCCTTTAGGGTACTTAGTCAGAGATCATTTTGTAAAAATTACCTCAAGACACATGTTGATTGCACTTTATCTTGGAATGAATATGATAAATTACATTCTGCAATTGCTAAAACTGTGTGACTATTCTTCAATATGCTAATTTACTATAGTCAGCCTCATGCACCTGCCAAAACAAAACACAATGTGCATATTATTGTTCTATTATAAAGAAATCTTCTGATATTTTCCAGTCATCTGGTACTAAATCTGCCTACTGACATAAAAGTGTAGTTCTTAAAAACCAATTAATATTTATTTAGCTATAGTACAGCAAGAATGGGGAATATATTGAGTATAGCATTCTTACATTATCACAATGAAAGAAAAAAACATGTGCTTAGATTAAAAATTAGATGAGACTTTCTAGTGCTAGTCAAAAGGACAATACCTATTGGGATAGACAAGATATTTTGTATTGTTCATTTTCTTAAGATTATCATTGAAACTGATAAAAATCAAAAGAAAAACAGAAATATATCTAAAAACTAACAAAGCATATTGCTCTTTTTCTCCAGGAATGAATTACAAACATAATACCACATAAAAAAGACAAAATTATTTACATCAATTAAAATAATGATTACATGTTACTCAGAAAACTGATCAGTCCCAATAGGCTGATTTTTCATGGTACCAAGCAGTACTCAAAATAGGATAAGGCTCAAACATGGAGAAAAGAGCAACAAATGGATTAAGGGGACCGTAAAGATGTCTCAGTGGTTAAGAACATTGGCAGCTCTTGCAGAGAACCAGGGCTCAGTTCCCAGCACCCACATGGTGTCTAACAGTGGTCCCAAACTTCAGTTCCAGGGAATCTGATCACCTCTTCTGGCCTCCAGAAGAAGTCACTGGTAATGGGCATTACACATTTGTGGTACACTTACAAACCTGCAGGCATAATACTCATACACATAAAATAAAAACAAATAAATCAAAAAATTAAAGAAAAATAATATTAAGTTTGTAAATTAAAATCAGCAAAAAAAACACTGAAGATCAAAACTGCTATTTAAAGAAAAAAATCCCCTGCACATCAGGGACAGTATCATTCTGCCTTATATAATTAGAGTAGAAGATAAAGTAACAATTTCTTTTTTTAAATTATTTATTTAATAACCATATAATTAGAAGAGGCATTTCATTACAACAGCATTTACATATTCAATAACAATTTCCAGATCTAAGATGAGTCTCTTTCAAGATTGGCTGTAAATTTTTAGGTTTACATTTGAATTAATACAGTTATACAATATTGTACTCTGCATAAACCCTGTAAGATATAAAATTAAATGAGGTTTTAAACTTTAAAAAAGATCTCCATTTCATTATTAAACTACAATTTCTTACAGAAAACTCCATTTTTAATACAACTGACACTAAGATGCACATGCGTTTCTAATCTCTACATATCTGATTATTACTAGTCACAGTCGGTTACTTTATGAGCTCCTTGGTATCTGAGCATGGATATAAAGTCATCAGGTAGATTTCAACGGTAATGTTTTTCACAACTACTAATTATTAAGTCTCCCTCCCCACACCAGAGCCCTTATACTCTGATATCCCTGCTACTGTCTGCTGTGTTGTCGGCACCCTCAGCCATTCCCCACTACTTGCCCTTCTGGTGAATCTAGTCAGCCTATCTAGAGGTCTTTGTTTTAGGAGGGTCAGCTGCTCCTCATCTAGCATTAATCAGTTGTCAATATTCCTTTGGATAATAATGGGGTCTGCTGTTCATTTTCTCATTTCCAGGGGACTATGAATATCTCTCAAAATGTCCTATAATGGTGGTGGGTCACCTGTGCTCTGGATCAAGGAGGCCAAGGAGACCCCACCAGATGGACTTGAACCAGTGTCCAGTGTACAAAGAGAAGGGTCAACACAGAGGTCATTTCCTCCATGCTTCCAAGCGAAGCCAACCATGCTTGAGCAGGACCTTTGACTTATCTTCACATAGACAGAACTGATAAAAGAAAAAAGCCAGGAGTTCCTCCCTAGCCCATGTGACCCCTGAGGAACAGATCCTCAAATGACCTTAAGCATAAAAATAAATCGGTTTATCTGGACCAACTGTATGGCCTTAAACACCCAAAAGGAAAGTATAACCAAAGATTAAAGGGGCCAATATAATTTCATAAGAGTCCATATGTATAGCTAAAGGCTACATAACAAGCAACAATGCCAGACAGGTGATAACTTCTTTTGAGTTGTTGGCCAGGGTGGCCAAAGGGTTTCCCAGAAAGTAACAATTTCTTTAAATTACTCAGACTGATGATAATATTATCCAGTGGCTAGAGGGCACAATGAAATTGAGTCTTGAACCACAAGGTGTATGATTGGTTTCCGTAAATTTTATTCAGGTGTGTTTTGGATAGGGTGAATGTTACATGAAATAGGGTATACTTTAGTTAACTCTGGTCTTTTTCATTCTTAATCATTTTTTCTTCAGTAGATTTTATTAGTGTACTGAGTTTTCCTTTTTCATTTTACATTGAATATGAGTATATTTATTTTCATTATCAAAATTCAAAATTATATTTCATGGTCCTTCTCAAGTTCTAGTAAAATTGTCATATCCCCCTGATGCACTTTCAAGAGTCTGTCATTGTCTTTCATGTCATTCTAATTTTGCTTATGTAGAATATTAAAATGTCATTTCTTTAAGCTTCTTACTGATTCTTCAAGAATTTTGTACAATGTATTTTGAAAACATTCATACCTTTCCTTCATTTCCATCCTGACGATACTAACCCCCACATTATGTCCTCTATTATTTTTTTTTTCTGTTTTTTGCTCTTTTTTTGTTTTGTCAGGAATTTTTATTTTAAAACTGCCAGATCATTTTTTTTCCATTGAAAAATTTACTTGACTGTTACAGTATTTATAAACTCCATTCACAGGCCTCTCACAAGACATTTAATTGGGCCATAAACAAAAAATAGAAATTTCATTATAGGTGGTCTTATTCTCATAGTATGATCAAAACCTTTTTGTTTTGTTTACTGCAGTACAGTTTTAAACCTATGAAAATTTTAAACTATTTTTTAAAGTATTTATTTAATAACCACATGATTAGAAGAAGCATTTCATTATATCATTAACATATTCACTAACAACTTCCAGAGCAAAGATGTATCTCTTTCAATATTGGCTGTAAATTTTTAGGTTCACAGTTGAATTAATTCAGTTATACAATATTGAACTCAGTATAAACCCTATAAGACATAAAATTGAATGAGGTTTTGACCTTTAAAAAGATCTCCATTTCATTTCAAAATATACTGTTTCATACAGAAAAACTCATTTTTAATGCTACTAAAACAAATGTTTGCACATGTCTCTAATTTCTATGTACCTGATTATTACTAGTCACCATCAGTTACTTTCTGAGATCCGCCTGAGCATGGATATAAAAACTTCTGATAGATTTCAATGGTAATGTGTTTCACAGCTACTAATTAACGTGGAGTAAATTGTTCTGCTTTTTCCTCAAATATAATTCATTTTTTTGTTAATTTTTTGTGTGTATTTCATACAGAACATCCCAAACAGCACCCTCCTGTAGCCCCTCCACCCACTGGAACCCATATACTCCATAATCCCTGTTCTTTTCCACTGTGTTGTCAGCACCCCCAGCTGTTCTCCAGTGCTTGTTCATCCACTGAATCTAGTCAGCCTATCTAGAGTTCCTCGTTTTAGGAAGATCAGCTCTTCCTCATCCAGCAGCAATCAGTTGCCAATATTCCTTTAGATATGATTGGTGTCTGCTGATCATTTTTCAGCTCTATGCTGGGTTACTGTATGGGAGTCTCTTGGGTGACCCTGGCCAACAACTCAAAGGAAGGTATCTCTTTGAGTACATTGTTTCTTATTATGTAGCTTTTAGCTAAACACATGGACTCTTAAAGAATTATATTGATCCATTTAATTTTTGATTACACATTCCTTTTGGGTGTTTAAGAGCTAACAGTTGGCCCAGATAAGCTAATTTATTTTTACTCTTTGGGTCATTTGATGATCTGCTCCACAGGGGTCACATGGGCTTGGGAGGAGCCCCTTGCTCCTTTCTTTTACCAGTTCCATCTATGTGAAAGTAAGTCAAAGGTCCTGCTTGACCATGGCTGGCTTCACTTGGAAGCATGGAGGAAATGATTCCTCTGTGTTGACCCACTTTTTGTAGACTGGACACTGGTTCACATCCATTTGGAGGGATCTCCAAGGCCTCCTTATTAAGAGGACAGATGACTCACCACAGTTGCAGGACATTTTGAGAGATGCTCATAGTCCTCTGGAACTTAGTCAACCTAGGAGGGCAAGGAGCAAAAACAGTCCTTTATGTCCCTCTCACCAAATTAGTTTAGGCCTCAAAGTATGGCTGTCAGACATTCAAAAAGGTTAATTCCACCAGTCTGGTACCTTTAATTACCATGTTCCATGTAGATAAAGCCTGGGCAAAGACCAAATATTCTTAGATAAACTTTGCCTAGACATGTACTATATTCCTTGAGTTAGTTGTATGTATAATTTGTCAGTAGGTTGTTCGATTAATATCATTCCCTCTGGTTTTTTGAAACGAGCTAGGGATTATTTATCTCTCACATTGTCTAACCCTTCCACTATGGTTTCCCTATTTAAAGTGCCCCCATTTTTCCCATTTCTCCCTTAATATACCATTCTCCTATGGTCCTACTTCTTTTGAGCTCATTCTTTCCTTTTAATCTCCAAGGTCCCATGTATAACCCTCCTTCACCCCTCCCCTTAAAATAAACCCGTATTTATCCATATCTCTCAGATACTTTCTTTTCCTTTGTCTCCCTGGTTTCTTTCCATTATCCTGTTTCCTGTAGTTATGTCTGGATACAGACTCACTTATATGGATTTGGTGCTATGATCCACATATGCAGGAGAACGTATGTCATTTTTTATTTCTGAGTCTGTGTTACTTCACTTAGTAGAACAGTTCCTAGTTCCATCCATTTACCTGCAAATTTCATGATTTCATCTTTTTTTACTGCTGAATGAAACTCCATTGTATAAATGAACCACATTTTCATTATCCACTGGTCAGTTGAGGGACAGTTATGTTGCTTCCATCTCTTAGCTATTGTGAAAAGAGCAGAAACAAACATGGATGTACAATGATCTCTGCAATAGGATGAGTTTTTGGGTATATGCCAAGGAGTGGAATAACTGGGTCAAATGGTAGATTCATTGTAGTATTTTAAGAGTTCTGCACACTGCTTTCCATAGGGGTTGAACAAGTTAGCAATCCCACCAGCAGTGGATGGGTGTTCCCTTTCCCCTTATTCTCTCTGACATTTGGTATCATTTATCCTCTTCATCTTAGCCAGTCTGACTGGGGTAAGATGAAATATTAAAGTAGTTTAAATTTGCTTTTCCCTAATTACTAATGATGTTGAGCACCTTTTAAGATACTTCTTAACCATCTTTATTTTTTCTTTTGATAACTGTTCAGCTCCTTAGCCCATCTTTTAATTGGATTACTTCCTTTCTTGATTCTTTGTTTATTGCATTCAACATATATTCTGGATGTTAAATCTCTGTCAGAAGTGTTGCTGGTGAAAATTTTCTCCCATTCTGTGGGTTTTCTCTTCACCTCCTTGGTTGCTTCTTTTGATATGCAGAAGCTTTTTAGTTGAATGAGGTCCCATTTGTTGATTCTTGACCTTGTTTCCTGAGCAATTGAGGTCCAGTTTAGAAAATCCTTTCCTACACTTATCTCTTCTAGGCTATTGCCAATGTCTGCTTCTAACAGTTTAAGAATTTCAGGCTTCACGTTGAGGTCTTTGGTCCATTTGGAATTGACTTTCTTGCAAAGTGATAGATAGGGGTTTAGTTTCATTCCTCTACAGGTGAAGATCAAGTTTTGCCAGCACAATTTGCTGAATATGCTATCTTTCCTCCAGTGAATGTTCTTGGCCCCTTTGTCAGATATGAGGTGACTGAAATTTCATGCACTCATATTTGGGTCTTAAATTTTGTTCCATGGACCTACAGGTCTGTTTTTGTTCCTGTACCTGTTGTTCTTATGATTATACCTTTGTAATACAGTTTAAAGTCTAGTGTACAAATTCCCCCCAGCACTGCTCTTAGTACTCAGGATTGCTTTGGCTATTTGAGGTCTTTTGTGCTTCCATATGAATGAATCTTAGGATGGTTTTTTCAAGCTCTATGAAGAATGTCATGGGGATTTTGATTGGCATTGCACTGAATCTATAAATGGCTTTTGGTAAGATCGTCATTTTCACAATATTAATTCTAATCTATGAGCATGGGAGGTCCTTCCATCTTCTGATGTCTTCTTCAATCTCTTTCTTTAAAGGTTTAACATTTTCATTGTAGAGAAGTTTAATATCTTTGGTCAGGTTTATTCTGAGATATTTTATTTATTTGCAGCTTTTGTGAAAGGGAGTGTTTCCATCTACTCTTTCTCTGATTGCTTATTATTGGTATATGGAAAGGCTACAGACTTTTGTAGGTTAATTTTATAACCTGCCACTTTACTGAATGTGTTAATAATTTCTAGAAGTTTTCTAAGGGAATTTTTGGCATCTCTCAGGTATAATATCACATCATTTGACAAAAGGGATTATTTGATCTCTTTTCCTTTAATTTCCTTCTCTTGTTTTTGCTCTTCCAAGAGTTTAAAAAGCACTGTGTTAAAAAGCAGTGCAGATAGTGGACAGCCTTGTCTGGTTCCTGATTTTAATGGCAATGCTTCCAGTTTTTCTCCATTTAGAATGATATTGGCTGCGGTTTGTTGCATATGGCTTTAATTATGTTGAGGTATGCTTCCACCAGTCCAATTCCCTCTATGACTTTGTACATAAATGTATGTTGAATTTTTCAAAGGCCTTCTCTGCATCTATTGGGATAAACATGTGCTTTTTGTCTTTGTGTCCATTTATATTATTTATGAAGTTTATTGATGTTGCCAGAGTTCTTTCAGGGTCTCTTGCATGTTCAGACAAACCATATAACATATTTTATGTGACTTTATTATGGTTTATAACCTTGGGTAGGGAGGGGGTAAATAGGGGGACTTACATAGAAACACACACCCAGCACCCAGCTCTGCACAGCTTGGCTAGCCATTCCAGATCATTTCAGTGCCCACTCACAGTCTCCTTAGCTTTTATCCAAGCATCTTTGGCCCAAAGTCTAGGCCTAGATCAGTAAATGCCCCCTGTCATGTCCACCCATGCTGTTGTGCATTAGTGGCAGCTTGAGGCTTCCCGTCACAAGATGGCTCCCAGAAGCCCCTCCACAGTCAATTCTCCACAGCAGGCCCTGCCCCTTGGAGGAAACAGGTAATTTGGAACCCAATTGACTGAAGTATATTGAATCATCCCTGTATCTCTGGAATAAAGCCAACTTGATCATGGTGGTTGATCTTTTTGATGTGTGTCTCCATGTAGTTTGCAAGTATATTGTTGAGAATGTTTGCATCTATGTTCATTAACTATATGGTCCATAGTTTACTTTTTTGATGTGTCTTTACCTACCTGTGGTGTTAGAGTGATGCTGGCTTCATAGAAGGAATTTGGAAATTCTCCCTCGATTTGTATCTTTTTGAATAAATTAAGTAGTATTGGATGTAGATCTTCTTTAAATGTCTGGTAGAATTCTGCAAATCCATCTGGTCTTTGGCTTTTTCCTTTGGTGTTGCTGGTCTTCCTCAGGCCAGCTGTGAAGACCCTGACTTGGATCGGGTCCCCTGCTGATTGAGGGGGGGTGGGGGCAAGAGGTGCAGCATCAACACACAGACACTGGGAATCGGGTAGAAGCAAGCACTAGGCAAGGTACTGCAGGCTCATTTAATGAAGGAGGAGACAGGCCTTGTATTTCCCTTTTCTCTGGCCCCAAGTCCCCATAGTCAGCATATTGTTTTCTGATTGGTCCATGCCATGCAGTCTGTCAACAGTCACTGAACTCCTGAGTTGGGTACAGAGGCGTGGGCTCCTTTTGGCAGGCTCCTTTTCACGGGCTATTTGCGGACCAAGAAGTGAAGTGAATTCTCTCTGAATTCCAGGGCTCTGGGTCCACAACATGTTTAGAGGCCTCCTGCTACATTTCCATCCTTTTTCTTTAAAAATGACTATCCAGAGAGAGCCTGTGGGAAGCTCTGCCTGGAGATGACCCCAGGATCATGGACCGTGCCTGTCTTAGGTTGTCTTATTTTGGCATGAACCTTACCTGTCATTGGAGAATGTGCATACACATCCATGTCCTGGCCCAACAGGAGCTTACCTGTCATTGACTACCAGCCCTCCAAGGGGTATCATCCTGGGGGATCAGTCGAGGTGGGGAATTATCTGTAGGAGACTTTGTACATTTGTGCAAGCCAAGTCTTCCGGGCTGCATAAAGAAGGTTGAAATCATCTTCGTGTATTGCTCTGAGGGGCTGATACACCAAGTTATTGATTTTTTTTTCTTACTGCAGGAATGAAGAACAAGGCCTTTAAGAAGTAGAAAGAGAAGAATAATTATGCATGTTAGAAGTAGGCAAGTGAAGATCCAAGATGGGTCAATTAGAGCTTTTAGATCAGGCCAGATTTTCTATAAGAACCCTGAACTAATGTCCACCATGGGGGGCATGGGTATAATTTAGAGCAATAATTTGATTATTTAGTAATATAGAGTAATTAAGAAACTTTTGATTCCAGTGGCTGTGAATATAGTGCGCAAGTTGTAGGCGTGCTTCAGTAATATTCTGTACTTTATAGAGGGTGAGACAAAGTGACCTAAAGCGAGGGTCACAAGCTAGCAGAGCCATGTCTTTGGTAATTGCCAGATCTTCACTTATGAGATCAATTTGTTGTTCATGCTGACTGATAAGGGACTGAGTGTGAAAGGTAGAGGAGGTTTTGGCCATGGCCTCATTGAGTGTTTCCATAGTAGTGGAGGATTGGGTGATAGCCACAGCCGAGGTGGTGGCCAAACCTAATGCAAGGATGATGACTGAGGTGAGAGCGGCAGTAACCCTGAAATCCCATTTTAGGCAGAGGGTTTGTGACAAGACTGTCTGCTCTATAAGGGTGACCACATGGAAGTGGGTGGCATTGGTGCCTGGAACCCAAAGGGACACAGTTTCATGCATAAAGAGAACTGTGTGAGCTGGATGGTTACAGCAGGCTGCCAGTACACAGGTGGTGTTGGTATCAGAGCAGTTGAGTTGTTCCTGAGGGTCAAAGGTAACATTGGCTAGCAATAAGGCAAAAGGGGGCTGCACACAAATGAGGGTAGGGAGCCAGGATGTCATGTGATCAATGGATGTAAGGATTTTGTTTTTGGCACAAATAGAGGGATTGGTGTTAGTGTAAGTGCTGTTGGAAAGCTGAAGGCCCTGCTGTGCCAGTACCAGCCTCATGTCCATGCAGGCATACGGACCACAGAGGTCCCAGTTACCGAGTATTGATTCGCGGTTGGTATGGGAGATCTTAATGCCGCAGGGATAGGTGGGAGCCAGTTGTCTCCAAGATCCTAGAGGGTGATTAGAGGGTGAGCAGCTGAAGTGGCAAAAGGGAGGGATGGCATGGTTGGGCTTAGGGTGGCATCTCTGCCACGGTATAGGGAGTGCAAGGAAAAAGGGTGCAAAGGGAGTGTGTGCTTGGGCAGTTGGGGAGAGGTGGGCACAGGGCAGAATGGGGGCAGAAGGGTGGTGGTCCTCTCCACCTCCCCTGTTACGATTGTCCCCAGTGCAGCGAGGACCGAGGCTACATTGGTGTTGTTGAAGGTAGGGGAAAGGCCTTTGAGTTAAAGCACGTAACCCAAGGAGGCATTGCCAGCATAATCTTGGGCAGTCAGGTTGAAAAGCCCAATGCATGAGGATGCATTGCTGGTAGTGAAGCATAAAGAGTTATTTAGGGGCCAGGAGCAATTGAGTGATTCCCAGGAAGTAACTGGGACCATGGTGGGGAGGCCACGTGTAGAATTAGTTGAATAGAGGGTGGGGTAGGCTGGGGAATGAAGTGATAAGGGCAAGGGTATAGGCAGGGAGGGGATCAAGGCCCAGAGGTCATGGGCCATGTCAGGGGTGGGGAGACCAAACCAGTTATCCAGATAGTGGCGAGGTCTCTGGGTCCTGGGGGTCCTGTTGGTCGGTTTTTGGTTTAATATCTCTCTCTGGAACCCACACTGGCTTTGTTTCTGTCTGAGGAAACACACAAGCATAGCCTCACCCTCTTGTTAACAAGGGGGCAGGCAGTTGCCATTGACATGTTACAGGGTCTTTCCATCTCACTAGTGGCAGGGGTGTAGGCCTAGGTATGGTAGCCCAGTATTTGTAGGCTGGGCTCAACCCATGTTCATCGAAGGACAGGAAATTAATGCTGAACAGAGCTTCAATTACAGCCAGGTGTGGGTCCCTTTTAGACTCAGGGCTAGCAAATTTTTCTAATGTTTCTTTGAGGGTCCTATTTTCCCGCTCCACAATAGCCTGTCCCTGTGGATTATAAGGGATGATGAGGGAGTGTCTGATTTTCCATATTGACAGGAAGGATTGGAATTGTAGAGAGGTGTAAGCTGGCACATTATCAGCTTTTAGGGTCCATGGCACTCCCATTACCAACATTGCTGATTTGACCGCCTTAATGGTGTTTGAGGCCTTTTCACTCATTTGAGTGATGGCGAAAAGAAAGGAGGAGTAGGTATCAACAATGACATGGACATATTTAAGATTTCCAAAGGAGTTATAATGGGTGACGTCCATTTGCCAGAGGGCATTGGGTAGGAGACCACATGTGTTAACTCCATATCAATTGAGGGGGCCTAAGGGAGCAAGGGGTGCACATGTAATGCAAGATATGCTCAGATGTACTGAGAGATGGGTAGGTCGGGCAGAAAGTGGTGCAGACTGCGAGGAGAAAGGTGAAATTGTTGGTAAGGCTCTGGCTTTTTCTAGTAGGGGAATCTCTACAGACATGATAAGTTTATCTACTTTGTCATTTCCCTTTGCCAAAATCCCAGGGAGCTTGATGTGTGATCTTATGTGGGAGATGTGCCAGGGCCATTGTCTGTTATCTAAGATAATCTGGAGACCTCTCATGGTTTTAGTGATGGGATCCTTATGGCCTTTTACCTGATCAAAGGGAAGACATCTGAGGGCCTGAACTGCATACTGGCTGTCCGAGAATATATTGAGCGGCTCACTCTGGCAGACCTGGAAGATTTTTAACAAGGCCAGGAGCTCCCCCAAATGGACAGAGCTGGGATTGGCTTGTACATAACAGGTGTCATCCTTTCCCATGCACTGAATCACAACGCCATATCAGGACTTATTGGCATCAGAGAAGGCTAGCGTGGCTAAAGGTAGGGGGCTTTTGCAGAGGGAAGTGTGTGGCTAAGTGGTGATTTCCAAACAGGCCAGGCTGGGCAGTTGCTTATCTGGGGGTGTGTGGTTATCCAACACCCCCTTGAATCCAGACATCATTAGTTGGAAAGCCAGAGAGTCTGCCCATAATGTTTGGGAATGCTTAAGAGGAAAGGGCAGTATAATTTTGTCAGGTTCCTTTCTGAATATGCGCCTGGCTGTTAGTCGGGCCTTAGTTGCTAACTTGAAAGCAATATCATACTTAGAGCTAAGCCTAGTTAGGTCCAAGGCAGCCAGGTGGATCCACACCAGGGGGTCTTGTTGCCATAGTGCCCCCAAGACACAATTTTTAGTCCAGAGGATCAAGGACAGTAATGGTCTTGCTGGGTCATAACGTAGGAGTGACGCAGACCAGAGTATATGATCTATCTTATTAAGAAAATCCTTAGCTGAATGGGTGAGAGGGATCCTTGAAGTTGGTGAATTATGGCCTTCCAGCAGGCAGAACAAGGCCCAAAATTCCAAGTCAGGGGTTAGTATAAATTGTTTGAGCCAGTTTATAGTCCCACAGAGTTCTTGGAGCTCAGTCAAGGTATATACAGTTTTTTGCAAGATGGAAGGGTTAAGCAGTTTAATTACTGTATCTATATGGTAGCCAAGGAATGTGAAAGGTTGGATGTATTGTAACTTGTCTCATGCAATGTGGAGACCTATACATTCTAAATCCACAAGCAGACTGGGTATTGCAGCCTGTAAAGTATAGTGAGATTTGTGTGCTAGCAGTATGTCATCCATATAGTGGATGACAATTAGGTCCTTGGGGATGTTGGTTAAGGCTTATTAACATATAATTGTGAGAAAGTGGGGCTATTTTTCATACCCTGTGGTAGTACCTTCCATTGGTATCCCTTGGCTGTTCTTTGAAAGTTGGGATCCTATACCATGAACACAAAGTGAGGTTTATCTTGTTCCACTAGAGGGATTTGGAAGAAACAATCCACGATATCAAATACTATGATATGATGGGATGGGGGGATGGCTGTAGGGTGTTGTAAGCCCACTTGTAGTGAGCCCATCTTTTCCATCTGGGCATTGATTGCTCTAAGATCTTGTAGGAGTCTATATTTCCCCGATTTCTCTTTAATAACAAATATTAGGGTATTATGTTTACTGAGAGAGGGCTCGATGTGGCCAAGCCTCAGTAGTTCAGCTGCCAAATTTTTGAGGGCAGACTATTTAGGTTCTATTATAGGCCACTGGTCCACCTAAATGGCATCATTAGAGAGCCAAGTGATGGGGATCGGCTCGGGGGCCAAGATTGGAGCTGATCCCGGGTGGGCAGTGGCCATTAGGATTGGGGATGTTGGCAAAGGTGTTGTCCTTTCCCTGATAGTCCCAAGTTATCATGGAACATGATATCATCATAAAAGGCACGGTGGTCATCTGTGGTAAGGACCACACCCATTTCCTCTAGGATATCTCAGCCCCATAAGTTACGGGGAACGTCCGCTACTATGGGGGTAATTATGCCCTGGTTCCCCTCCAGGTCTTTCCAATATACTGGACATGTGACCAGATTGGTACCTTATGTACTGCCAACTCCTTTTATTGGTGGGACTGGCTGGTATTTCCAATGAGGGAATTTAAGAGATTCAGTTTCTGATATAACGGTGACATCAGCCCCTGTGTCTACTAGGTCCTTTATGGCAGCTTCATCTAGGAACATTAGTGGGGAGTGGTTGAGGATTGGGAGAGTCCATAATATCTGTCTCATTTCCCTTCTTGTGGGCAGGGCTGAGGGGCACCCCGGGTGGAGTTTAAAGGAGCTGAGTCCTGTTGAGGCTATGACCTAGTTTTTAGCCCAATGGAACCCTTTTTTGCACTTGGGGCAGTGAGTCGGGGTGGGCTGTACCTCCTGGGAAGTGGCTATGAAAGTGGCCAAGCCCCCCCACAACTCAAGCAGCCTTCCTGTGTGCAAAAGTGGGTGGGTTTTCCTTGCAACAAAAGAGTGTCCAAGGAAGTGGTCAAAGCCTCAAAAGGGCCCGCCCTGGGGTCTACGTCTCTGGTAGTGAGTACCCATTTGTGAATGTTATCATTGCACACAGGCTCAATAGCATTACGAGTAGGGGTGTTTAGGCCCTTCCAAGTTAAATGTTTGATAAGCACCTCTTGGATGGGTCCAGACTCCACCCTCCACCCTACTGCCTTGGTGACATGGGTAAGGAAGTCTGTGAAGGACTCCCCTGACTGTTGAATCAAATTACAGAAAAAGACTTGTGGGTCATGGGGGGAGCAACATTTAAGGGCCTTAAAGGCCAAGTCAGAAACTTGTTGAAAATAGGCATGGAGGCCAGTAGTAGACTGGGAGATGGGGTCAGTATATTGTCCTCATCCCATAAGCATGTCCAATGTAATGTTGAGGCCATGTTGGAGATTTAGGCATGCCTGGTTTTCAGCTGATCATCATAGGCTGCATGCCAGTTTAGAAAAACTGAGGGTTCTAAGACTGCCTTTAGTAAGTTATACCAATCACAATGGGTTTGTAAATGTAAGGACCACTGGCAGAGAACCTGTTCAAAATATGGGGAGTCAGGGCCCAATTGCTCAGCTACCTTGCAGATAAGAACGAGGTCAATGAGTAGGGTGGGCAACCATGGATGCTGCGCCACATCAGGGCTGATGTTAACCAGATATGCGGAAAAAAGTGGGTGGGGTGTTTAAGGAGGGCAGCCTAGGAGGGAGGGGCATGGTAGCAGGGGAAGGGGCAGGATGATTATTGGGGGGGAGAGTAACGCCTTCCATAGGTATCGGGGCGGGGGAATTTCTGGGCATGGTAGCTCTAGGAGAGTATCCTGAGATATAGGCAAAGGAGGTCCTTCCTTATTGGAGGTTGGCGTAGAGGCGGTGTCCACCTCCAGGTCCGGGAGGTCTGGGATTGAGGTAGTAGCCAGATCTACACTAGATTTCTCCCAGCAATATTTGTTGTGGGCCGAGATGACTTCCTCAGAAGAGGAGAATTTAAGGCTAGCAATAATGACTAGGAGGATCGGCACAAACTACAGTGGGGGGAAGTGATCCCTGATCCGACCGCCCTTTTTGGGGCCAGGAAGAGGACCCACATCCATGTTTCAGGGTCCCACATGTTTTCAGGGGAGACCCATGGAGCTAAATTAGTGGCTTCATCCCAAAAGTGTTTAATATCTTTTGGTTTTACTTTCAACCCTCTGGTTTTAAGGAGCACCCTGAGTGCTGCCGTGTGTAGTTCCCTGCATTGTGTTGGCAAATTGCCATTGTAGAAGGGTCTCGCAAAGGGATATTTGGCACAAAAATGGAAGACAATGGTGACTACCAAGAGGGCACAAAGGAAGCAAAGAAGCACCGTGAGCCACTCGGATGTAAACCTCCCTGACATGTAAGGGTGTATTGGATCCAAATTTCTTGTGATCAGTGAGGAACTTCTGAAGGTCTTGACCCCTTCAGCCATATGCTCATGCGGTATCTCCAAGACAAGCAACAGGGTGACCTGAAGCCTGGGCTCTGAGTTCATGGTGCAACAGCCCTTATGTGAACTCACCAGGATGAGCCGAGAGGGGGGAGGTGCCAAGGTGGCCAAGTGGTGGAGTGTGCTTCTCTTATCTAACAAACTAGTCCAACAATAAAGGTGACAGACAGGGTGGAGGGGACAGAGGAGGGGGCTTCTCACTCACCCTCAAGCAGCCAAAGAAACAGACAAATCCAGGGGCCTACTTACTGAACGAATCGAGGTTCTGAGTGTCGCCAACACCATGGGCAAGGGTCCCTGTTTGGGTGCCAGGTGTTGCAGGTCTTCCTCAGGTCAGCTGTGAAGACCCTGACTTGGATTGGGTCCCCTGCCGATTGGGGGGGTGGGGGCAAGAGGCACGGAGTCAACACACAGACACCGGGAGTCGGGTAGAGGCAAGCAATAGGCAAAGTGCTGCAGGCTTGTTTAATGCAGGAGGGGGCAGGCCTTATATTTCCTTTTTCTCCGCCCCCAAGTCCCTTTAGTCAGCACATAGTTTTTTTTATTGGTCCGCACCACGCAGTCTGTCAGCAGTCACTGGGCTCACAAGAAGGGTACGGAGGCATGGCTCCTTTTGGCAGGCTCCTTTTCAGTGGCTACTTGCGGACCAAGAAGTGATGTGAATTCTCACTGAATCCCAGGGCTCTGGGTCTGCACCATCTTTGGAGGCCGCCTGCTACAATTTGGCAGGTCTTGTATTACTGTTTCAATTTCCTTATGTATTATGGATCTGTTTCAGGTGTTGATCTTTTCTTGGTTTAGTTTTGGTGGTTACCATGCTTTTAGATACCAGTCCATTTCTTTTTGGTTTTCAAATTTAGTAGCATACATATTTTTGAAGTATTCTCTTATAATGTTCTGGATCTTTTTGATCACTGTTGTGATGTTTACCCTTTCATCTTTGATTTTGTTGATTTGGAGGTTCTCTTTCTTCTGGTAAACTAGGGTAGCTGTCTATCACTCTTGTTTAGCCTTTCAAAGAACCAGCTCTTGTCTTCTTTGATTCTTTGTATAGCTTTCTTTGCTTCTATTTCATTAATTTCTGCTCTGATTTTTGTTATATCTTCTTCTCTGCTGGGTTTGGGTTTCATTTGCTGTTGCTTTTCAAGTGTCTTGAGTTGCAACGTTAAGTCATTTATTTATTCTTTCTGATTTCTGGCTGTAGGCAGTTAGAGCTATAAACTTCCCTCCAAGGACTGCATTCAGTGTGTCCCAGAGGTTTTGTTATGTTGTATTGTCCTTTTCATTTGGTCCAGGAATACTTTCATTTCTTTCTTAATATCTCCCTTGACCCATTCATCATTCAGGAGTGTATTATTTAATCTCTATGTGTTCATGTAGTTGCTAGGGTTTCTTCCAATGATGATCTTAAGCTTTATTGAGTTGTGGTCTGATAGAACACGTGGAATTATTTCAATCTTTTTGTATTTGATGAGGTTGTTTTGTGCCCCAGTATATGGTCGATTTTGGAGAAAGTTCCATGGGGCACTGAACAGAAAGCATATTATTTGTAGCTTGGTTGGAATATTCGGTAGATGTCTGTTAGGCCCATTTTGGTATTGTTTTAATTCAGATGTCATTGTGTTAATTCACTGTCTTGTTGATCTGTCTAATGGAGACAATGGGGTATTGAAGTCATCAACTGGTAATGAGTTGGGATTAATCTGGGTTTTAAAGTCTTGTAGTACTGACTTTATGAAGTTGGTTGCACCAGAATTTGGTGAATATGTGTTCGTGATTGTAATATCTTCTTGGTCGATTGTTTCTTTGATCAGAATGAAGTGTCCCTCTTTATCTCTTTTGATTAGTTTTAGTTTAAAGTCTATTTTGTCAGATATGAGAATTGCAACACCTGTGTTTTGCTTAGTACCATTCACTTCATATATATTTTTTTTCATCCTTTCACCTTAAGGTAGTGTCTATCCTGGAAAGTGAGATGATTTTCTTGCAGACAACAAAAGAGAGGGGTTTTGTTTCTTAATCCAGTCAACTAATCTGTATCTTTTGACTGGGGAGTTAAGTCCATTGATATTTAAAATTATTAATGAAAGATGTGTATTGATTCCTATCATTTTTATTTCTGTTTACATTGTTGGCATAGCTGTGCATTTCCATAGTTATACCTTCATGAAGTTTCTTTCCATAACCCCTTGGGTATAGTCATTCCTTTCTTCAGCTCTTTATATTGCTTCAAGATCTCACTGAAGGGCTAGTTTTGTGGACATGAATTCTTTCAGCCTATTTATGTCATGGAAGATTTTTCTTTCCCCTTTGACTATATAAGGCATTTTGGCTGGCTAAGGTAATCTGGGTTGTCATCTGTGGTCATTTTGAACTGGGAATACTTTGGTCCAGGCTCTTCTCGCTTTCATAGTTTGAACTGAAATGTCAGCTGTAATTCTGATGGGTTTTACTTTATATGTGACTTGTTTTTCTTTTGCAGCTTTCAGTATTGTCTCCTTCTGTACATTTAGTGTTTTTACTATGATGTCCTGTGGAGAGTTTCTTTTCTGGTCTTGTCTATTTGGTGTTCTATCACCTTCTTGTTTTTGTATGGGCAGGTCTTTCTTTGATTTTGGGAAATTTTCTTCTACAATCCTGTTGAAGATCTGGTCCATGCCATTATCCTTAGTTTCTTCTCCTTCCTGTATACCTATGTTTCATAAGTTTGGTCTTTTTATGGTGTCACACAATTCCTGCATCTTCCATTCTTGTGTTTTCTTAAATTTTCCATAATCTTTGTTTGAGTGGTCTAATTCATCCACTTTATCTTCCAGTATTGATATTTTGTTTTCTATTTCATTCATCCTATTGGTGAGGCTTTCTCCTGTCGTTCTAAGTGGCTTACTGAGCGTTTCACTTCCTTCTTAATTTCAGCCTGAGTATCTTCAATATATCTAACTCTTTCCTGAATTCTTTCAGAAGTTTATCCCTATCTTCTTTCAGTTCTTTAACTTCTTTATGTGTTCTTTAAATTCACTGAATTCTTTTATTATGTTTATAACTGTTCTTTTGAGTTCTACTTCCTGTGTTATCTGTCAGGGGTTCTCATTGTACTCCTCTAGAAGACTGATGGTACAAGTGGGGATCTATTATTTTGATTTTTCATGCTATTATTTTTTTCTGTGACTTTGATGTGTGGATTTCTTTTGTAGAATCTGGTTCTCGTGTGAGACTCAAGCCTTCCTTTGTTGAGTTTAGGTCTGCTTCTCTCTTTGTCAACTTATGTGCCTTTGTTGTTTAATTGTTGGGCATTAAAAGCTGGTTGGTCTAGGCTTCAGGTTCTCTTTTTGATTTTATATTGGAGTGGCCAGATTGCTTTAATCTTGATCCTCAAGAGTTCCTACAGGGGCCCAAGTCAGATGAGGATCAGGTGCTCTCAGACCTTTTCGTAAGGTCTGGATTCCTCCAGGAAAGGTACTGGTCCCCAGGGATGCAAAAGGAGGTGGGAATGAGAAGAGACCTGAGGGCTCCTGGGGACTACATGGAGGAATTGAGTTGGTCTGGATGCAAAGGATCAGGAAGCAGTTGGGATTCTGGGCTAAGAGGTCAGTCCATGGGTCTAGGGTGTCATGACAAGGGATGGGCCAGTGCCCAATAGCTAGGAGGGTGAATAAGGCTGGGGGAGTCAAGGCACAGTGAGCACAGCCAAACTTACCCAGGCAAGCTGCTAGCTCCAGGAAGCTGTGGGGCTGAGCTGCCCAGAAATGCAAAGGGATGTTAGGACTAGAGGGAAGAATTCAGTTGATCTGGATGCAAAGGGTCAGGAAACAGTGGAGAGTTTGGGCCAAGAGGCCAGTCCAGAGGTCTGGGGTTCCAAGATAGGAAATGTGCCAGTCCCCCTGCTAAGAAGAGATGGGGTGAGGGAGCTGGGGGAGTGAATGAGGCTGGGGGAGTCAAGGCACAGTGGGCATAGTAGCCAAACTTATCCAGACAAGCTGCTGGCTCTGGGAAGCTGTGGGGCTGGGCCACCCAGAGATGCCTATTTTTCTTTTTTTAATGAATGCCTTTTGAGTCTAATCCTTGTTCTTCAGGTACTCTTTAGTATGGGTCTATTCCTAAGAATCTGATCAATCTACCAGGCTCCACACCTCTAAAGAAAACTGATTCTCCCTCTCCAATCATCTACCAGTTTCCAATAGATCTTCAGTTAGGCATGAGACTTCTTGCATTGTTCCCACATCCATTCTGGGTTTGTGTCTGTCTTGGGTTTGTACAGGTTTTGTGCATGCTGCTATAAGCATAGTAGATTCATATGTGCAACTATCCTATGATGTCCTGACAACATAGTTTCTTGAAATTCATCTTTCATAACCTGTGGCTCTCATAATCTTTCAAGCCCCCCTTCTTCAATAATCCCTGAGCCTTTGGAAGAGAGAATGTGATATACATATACCATTTACAGGTAAGCACTCTGCATTTATTCTCTGCATGTTGACCAACGATGGGCCTCTGTGTTAATTGCTGTGTGCTACAAGAAGCACCTCCTGTGGTAAGAGTTAAGAGATGCACCACTCTATGAATATAAGCATCAGTCATTAAGAGTCAGTTTAATACTATATATTTATTTTTAATCTGAACACTGCTTTTCCCTTTGGACATAACTCTGGACAGTCATCTGCCAAACATCCCATAATGACTGATATGAGCACAGACTTCCTGAGAAATTTCTAAGATTTTGTTCTTTACAATCACTCTTTGGAATACTATTTCCTTCTCTTCCTACTTCCTTCCATTTTTTATCTTAAAACCTGGTCATCCTATACCATAACACCAAGTCCTCAAATTCCATTATAAAGCTCCCTCTGGTTGCCCAAGTAGTAGGTGTGGAGTGGACCAGTTATTTCCACACCAGAAGAGAATGGAATATTCTTTGTCTCAGGGCAGATGAATTCACACATGTAGCCCAAATTCACTCTGGTCTCCTGCACTACCAGACAAACCATATAATAGATTTTATATGAGTTTAATAACTTACAAAGGAATGAGTACCCAGTGCCTAGCGCCGCCCCCTCCCGTGACTCAGAGCCTGCCTTAGCAGACCATGCCATACCCGTAGCCCCGCTAGCATTTGCTCATGTCTCCGGGGCCAGGGATCTCACCCCAGGTCCACAGGGAGTCAGTCCATTCTTTCTTTGAGCTGCTGCACTGGCTGAGCGTTTCCTACACAATCACACTCTACCGGAGGTTCCTGGTTTCCATCTCAAGATGGCTCCTGGCTTCGCTTCCGACTTCCTGCTTGTGCTAGTTCCCGCCCATTGGAGGAACCAGTCAATCTGAAGACAACACAGTATTGCATATCTTTGTGGTTAATTTGTTACACAGCAGAGACTTTTCCAGGTTTTACTTTTTACCTTAAAATCTAACGTTTTTATTCCCAGGTTGAAACCTTTTGGATTGACCACACAGTAAGAGCATCTACTTGGCATGGTCCCAGGAAAAGTTTCTCAGATTCAATCTTGGTAGGCACATTTTCTAAAATAGTTGCAGTGTCTTGCTTCAGCACCACACTGCCCAATCTAACTATCTTCAGGAAAGAAAATTTTAATAGTTGCACTGTTCGATACAGCGCCTAATAGCTTTGTGTGATTTCTAAACACTGGAAATGTCACATTGACATTAAGGGAATGAATTTATACTTTCAAGCAAATTCAATTAAGTTAAATTAAAATAAGCATATCCGGCTAGTGACTACTGAATAGGACTATTGTATCAGATGTGGGATCTTGCAATAATTCCAAACATTTTTCCTTTAAATTAATTATTTCCTTATTTCTTTGAAAATAGTCTTAGGATCTAAAAATAGAAAGGCATGTCACCATGAAGGTGTAAGGATATGTAAAAGGAAAAAATGCTACTGTGCTTTTTTGCATCTTTATGATAAGTTTTCGTTATATAATACTTGGACCACATTCCACATGCATGCACCTTTCAAGATTCTGCTAAAAGTCATCTGTCCATCTATCTACGCATTAATTAACACATCCCTTCAATGATCATGTATGCACCTAGCATGCATTTTAAGCATTTATAAATGCAAGTACTATAATAAATTATAATTCCCATAAGAGCCTCTGCACTCTAATTTTTGTTAATGAAAACATTATTTCTCCATTTCTAGAAAGTGAGATATGATTTTCCCATTCATGTGTACTTTTTTCCTTCTTTAACTTTAGTTTTCCAAGCTTACTCCTACATTTAATACAAAGAAAAAAAATCATCTAATTTTCACTGTATTTGGGGTTCAAGAGTTGCAACTTTAAAATTTATCCATAAATGATTATGATACATCTTCCAAATCAACTGACAAGTGCTAGTATGGAAGCAAAGCAAATAAAACCAAAAACAGGAAAAAAAGATAACAAATGCCACTGAAGGCATGAGGATATGAGAACTTCAGTTCACTGTAGACAAGACTATAGATTGACCACTTTGTCTTGCTCCTTCAGGCACTTGAACCAGCTATACTCACCTGCTCCAAGGCTCACATCTACCCTGCCTAGTGAATTAGGTGTTCCCCACACTGTCTCATGTCTATCTTGGGGCTAGGCACCTTCTTATCATTGCCATGAGTCCTCTGGAGAAGCCTGCTAGAAACCCACCACTGCATCATAAAAACAAATGGTACTGGCACAGAAACATACATGTAGATTGATGGAATAAAGTAGAATACTCAATCGTGAGTACATGCAGTTTCAGCCACCTGATATTTGACAAATATGACAAGAACATACACTGGAGGAAAAACAGTATCTTCAACAAATGGTGCTGGTAAAACTGGATCTGTACCTGTAGAATAATGAAATTAGATCCATGTCTATAACCTTCAACAAAAGTTAACTGCTAATGGATAAAAGACATTAATATGAATCCAAATCAATGAAACTGTTAGAAGAAAACATAGGCAGTACCCTAAATGATATAGGTTAGGATAGGACTTTCTAAATCAGACATCAGTTGTTCAGGTATTAAGGTCAACAATCAAGAAATGGGAGGTCATTAAATTAAAAATTTCTGTACAGCAAAGGAAACAACCAAATGAGTGAAGAGGAAGCCCATAGAGTAGGAGAAAATCTTCACCAGTTACACATCTGAGAAAGGATTAATATGCAGAATACTCTATGCCATTTGTTATATAACTTACTTCTCAGACAGCAGGACTATTTGCTGAGTGTCAAGTCACTTAGTAGACAAGTGAATTTGGAGAAATTATGTAAACATCTTTGTATTATAGTCACATTGATAATGGAAAAAATAAAGGTACCCATTCCATTGAGTCACTGTGAAAATCAAATGGCTAATACATCTAAAATTATCAGAATATCTAGCACAGTAGACACAATGAGTAATCACTAACTTCTCTCATTAATATAGTCGTCATCATTATTATCATCATCGTTTTTTATCACTTCCTGCTAAAAATTCAGTTTTCTTGGGTTAAGTGTCAGACAATGCATATGAATCATTTATTTTAATCACATTGGAGTTTCTTAAATACATTATTAAGCCATAGAACTCTAATGATACTATTTTTGATTAATAAAAGAATATAGACCAGATCTAAAAAAAATTGCAATATATAGGAACTTTGTACAAAGTGCTTTACTTCTTTGATGCTTGGATGTCTCATCTATAAAAAAAGAAAACCCTCTCCCTTCCTCATAAGGTTACTTTTTATTACTTGACAAAAATGTACATGAAGTCACATTACAAATCTTTGGCAAATACTGCTCTTCCATTCTCTTTACACAAGGTTTATCTACACTTCTACAATTAATCTTGAGGAAATAATAAATACGTTATTAATAATATAAATATACACATCTCATTTCTTCAGTTAACCCTAGTTCCTAGATCCCCATATGATGATCTTAGTATTTATAAATAATGTATTCAGTAAATCAGCCCATTGTCACTTTCATTCTACACAACAGGGAGGATGGAGTGCTAAATTGGGAGTTAGGAGTTATTGCTTGCATGCTCTGCCTAGTTTCTTGCTTCTACATTAAGACAGTCACTAATTGCTTTACTCTCTCCTCCTGTGACGTAACGCTCATACATCCAAGTAGGAAAATTGTTTAAAACAATGAAATATCCAAGAATGATATACATGAGTCATTGTTGAACTTAAACTTTCTTCCTTACTGGCATGCTCTGTCTGAAATACTTGTTATCTGAAGTTGGCGACATGCCAAAGTTAGAGTCAGAGTCTGCACTTTAGGGGGAATCTGGGCTATTTTATGGCTCCTCCAAATGACCATATTATATATTTTGCAAATTTATATCTTTCTTTTCCACGGTTCACTCTTAGCCAAGCAGAGATCTAAAGATTTTTTTAAGGGTCAGTTTAAATGTCAACTCCTCTCTGCAGGACTTGCCAAAACCCATTGGCTCTGTTCCACAGACAGAATGTCTCTAGCCATCCTTTATAATTCTATAGCACTTAATTCAACTGATTAGGATAACATAAGATATTGAGAACATTTTATTACAATGTAGTTATTTACATGCCTGTCTCCCATCCTAGACTGGGAGTCTTGTGATACTAAGAAATGTTCATTTGCTTACTTGTTTGTTTAAATTAGCACACAGTCTGGAATACAGTTTAACACAATTTGAGATACAGTAACTATTCTATAAATTCCACTTGCACTAAACAGAAGATCATTCTAGCTTACTGATAATTCCTCTAAGCAACTTACCTCATAGAAATAAAGACTGCTATTATATTACTAAAAATACCAAGTTATTATTTTACTATTGGTTGGTAATTTGGGGTTGCACACAATATTCTGTGCTAAATTGAAGATCATGAAATCCATCAAAATTAAAAGGAATGATCTTTCAAAATAATAACATATGAGAAGGTCTTAACCTCCTACACCTCTTTTCTTGGCAGACATATGAATGTTCACATAAAGTTACACATAAACATAGAAATATACAAAGATTTGTGATTTATTACATCATATTTTTATGTGTTTATTTATTTGAGACAGGGTCTCCCTGTCATCCCAGCTGTCCTGGTATTCATTATGTAGACCAGGTTGGACAGCCTGCCTCAGCCTCCTGAGTGCTGTGATTAAAGCTGTGGGCCACCATGCCCGGGTTATATATTTAAAATCATTGTCAAAATGTTCTATTCATTGTTTTTATTTTATGTTTGCGAGTGTATGGCTTGCACGAATGTTAAGTGCCCCTTTGTTGCACAGTCGCCACAGAGATAGAAAGGCATCAGATTCCCCTGGAACTGGAGTTATTGAGGGCTGTTAGATGCCATGTGGGTCCTTGGAATCGAACCTGGGTCCTCTGCAAGAGCAATGGATGCTCTTAACCACTGAGACATCTCTCCAGGCCCTGATTTATTATATTTTAAAAATAGAAATTCAAATAAGATTTCATTATTTGCCACACATAACAGTAAACTGGCTCTATTTTGATCAAAATCACTAAGTCAAATTTTATTATGTGTATGTAAAGTATCAATCTATATAATGCACAAGTACCAAGTTTCCATTATATCAATTTTTAGTTCTACAAACAAATTATTAGCCTGGATACTTAATAGTTGATTAAACTAATTAGCTTCAATTTGCATGTTTAAATTGAATCCACATTAAACTAAAATACCTATTTAAATCAGTAAACTGAAAGATATTTTTCCCCAAAAATCACACCAAAGATTTTGCTTCACTCTTTTCTGAACAACAGGAAGCCAATCTGAAGACTGAAGATTTTGAAATGTTAATTGGAAAGAACAGACACATTTCAGAAAATAAGCTGCCTAATGATCTTGGCTGAGTTGCTCTCCAATTAGTGCTGGGTCACCAATTAATTCTTTTCCAGGTGCCCAGGCCTCCTGGATACCAAGACTGGGCTGAGTTTTCTTGATCCTTGCACTCAGGGCTCCAGCTAGACTAATGACTTTGACCTTGGTCAGGCTTGGACATTAGCCTTCTCAATTTAAAGGAAAATAGCCTTTCTATTATTTTAAGAATGAAGAAAATCTTAGTGATTCAAAACATTGTCATGGCTATTAATTTTTATTTATGTTTCAATTAAATTCACTTGGAATACTGTTTTCTTATACTTTTCATGCTTGTATTTTTAAATCCCGAACTGTATGCTTTACCACAACCCATTTTGGAACTTTTGCCCTACAAGTTCTTTTTCCTCTGGTGCCCCTGTCCCCTTTTGCTTAGTTGGTGTGTAGATGATATTATGTAATTGATTGAATTTTCAATTTGTCATTCTTATATTTTTGTCTAAGTTTTCACAGTATATAAATTGTAGTATTTTCTAATGTTATTCTGTACACTGTTATTACGGGATTGCAAAGTTCTTAAAACTACTTAAAAATTAATGTGATTTCATGTTCAAAGGTAAGGAAGCCCACACTATCCTCAATGGAATGTTTGTGAACATAAAAAAGAAAAATTGAGAGATCAGAAGAGAGGAACAGAGTCACAGACAGGGGGAAAGGAGAGAGAGAGAGAGAGAGAGAGAGAGAGAGAGACTGAATCATTAAGATCTAGTTTGTCACAAACAAATGTTAATACCTTGATGATAAAAGGGAAGTGATGGCACCTAATTTTTGTAATATTTTAGCAAACATCAGCTTCAGAATTCAGTAACCTTTTCCCATTGTCAAAATCAATTCTACTGCCAGAAAGTTCATCAAGGAATATTTTTGAAATTAAGATTTAAAAAAAGGGAAATACAATATATATATATATATATATATATATATATATATATATATATACACACACACACCCTTACTTAACAGTGGAAAATACATCTTTATTTTTAACAATCTAACTCTTTTTTTCAACATTTGATTCTTGAGAATTTCAAGCTCCACAGTTCCCCTTCCCCTTCTGATTCATATTTGGATAAGATAAGGTATTTCAGGAGCTGGAGAGATGACTCAGTGGTTAAGGTCCTGGCTGCTCTTCCAGAGGACCTGGATTTGCATCGCAGCACTCACATGAAAGGTAACAAATCCATTACTCCAGTTCTGGGGGATCCAACACCCTTTCCTGACCTCCGCAGGCATTGTACAGATGCGGTACACTTACACACCTGTAGGTAAAACACTCACACACGTTAAAAAATTTTCTTTTTTCTGGAGCCCATGAGAAGTTCAAAGTTTTCTAGCCTCATAATTGTCCAAACATACTGACTTTGTATTGACTATGTCCCACTTCAGGACATGATAGAGCCCGGAGCTGGCTTTCGTTATTCTTTTCTCTTTAAAACTCATTTGTATCAAGTAGTAAACTTCCCCTGTATCCCCCGAAGCCCCAGTGTAAGATCAACAAACCTCTTTATTCCATCTTAATCATAGTGCAGTCATCAATGCATGTGTGTGTGTGTGTGTGTGTGTGTGTGTGTGTGTATACTACAGAGTGGGTATGGTGGTCAGAAGCCAACTTATCAGTGTCTGTACTTACCTTCCACCCTGTTGAGGCAGGATGTCTCTTTCTGCTGCTTACCACATATGCCAGGTTAGCTGACTTGAGAATTTCTGATTAATTCTTTAGCTTGAAGAAGGAGTTCTGGGATTGCAAATGCTTGTCACCACATTCAGCATTTTTTATATGGGTTCCAGGGATACAAATGGGTCACAAGGCTTGTGTGACAAGTGCTTGTTCTCTGGTCCTTCAATTTGACATGTGAACTAAACATTTGATAAGGATCCATTATGGTTCCCCAAGATAATCACAAAACTGTCAGTGACAACTCGTATAATGATGAGTTTATAGAAATGTGCTACTATAGAGAATTTATTTACACATCAGAAATGAAAGATGGGTTATTGTGACAGACCCTACAGCTTTTAAATAACTTTGTCAATAACACCATAATGTAGAAGAAATTAACATAAATTCTTTAAAATGCTGTTACTTTCCAATTTACCAAACATTAAATCTAGAAATATAGTCTTAGTACCCGTTAATAATTTATATAAATTGAATATTATCCAGTATTATTATTTACAACTACACAAGAAGTTGAGAAAAGACATAATATAAATGATTTTCATACTGTCAAATATTCTGTAATTCTCATTAAATAAAATTATTTTTCATTGTTTAATGACAAAAAAAATATCAACAAGTATAGCAAGAGAAAACAAAATAAATAAAAGACAGAAGGATTGATGACAGACATTTGCCAACTAATTAACTATAATTTTGAAGCCAGCTTCCATTGGTGTATAAAGGGTAATTTTAATGTAAGGTGCATATACACATAGGTACTAATAATATGTTTAAAGATAAGATTTCTAGTATAATTTTTAGATTTGGTAATTTATTGGTAGAAGAATTGAAAATTTAAAATAGGAAACATAAAATAGAAATTGAACAGTAACCTGATAGAATAAGAAAATAAGGGGAGTTGAAAAACAGCGTGAGTGTACACTGGGACATAATTGTGAGGGGATTAAAATCTTTTTCACAGCACACAATGCTTTAATTACAAGGGTAACTACAAAATCAAGATTTTCATAGCTATTCCTGGAGTAAATAAATGTCAGCATTCATTGCCAATACTTCTGGTCCCTCTGTGCTTAATTGAAACTACCTCTTGTCAGCTTATGCAGACAAGGATTCTATTATATACATAATGAGCATGTAGAAGTGATTTATTTTCCTAGTGTACTCTCTGTGATTTTTGTCCTGTGTATGTAAAGGAAGGAGAGGGAGAAGTGTGACAGTATCCAGAGGAAGAGGCAGCACTGGACTCAACCAGCTGAGAAACTGCACACACTCTTCTCTTTCAGTTATCACTGAACTTAGGTAGAGAAATCACATGCCTCTGCTGATTCTATATCAACTTCTACAGAACAGAATAAAGATTAAATAAGTTTTTACAATTTCATCCTGATCTATTATTTTCCCATATATGATATTTTTTAACTTGCTACCTTGTTACAGTCCGATTCATGAATATTTCTACAATGTTTGAGGATGGATTCAATTTTACAGAGGCAAAAAAATTCCCCAAATTAAACTAGTTATTTTTAGGAGTAAAACATTTGAAAAAAAAGAAAAAAAATAGGAGGATGTTAAATTTAATTTTGATTAGTTAATATACCAGACATTATTTAGTTGATTTATGCTCATGGACACAATAAAGTTGGATGAGTTGAAATTAAAAGTCAAATAAATCTAAATGAGTTTTCCTCATTTAGTAAATAGTTGATCAGGTGTCATCTTTAATTTATCAAACATGGAACAGAATCCTGTATCTTCTTCATCTTCATTTGGTTCTATTTTCAGCTTTCCTCTGGTGTTGAATCCTCACCTTATCCAGCTACATTCTGACTGCTTACAATGAAAATCCAGGCAAAACCCTGGCAAAACATTCTTTTGCAACTCTACCACCTATGTCAGTAGATATTGCCTATTGTATAAAGAAACAGATAGGGAACCCATCCCTTTCTCAAATTCTGTCATCACTTAGCTCATGGCTTCTCACCTGACATCCAATTTCTTTCTCTGCCTCACTTGCTACTGTCACAGTCCTCCAGCCCAATATCTAGTCATCATCCAAAAATGTATTTCATAGGTTGCCTCAAGGTGACCACTGAGTTCACTCTGCATTTGAAATAAATTATTACATGTTACGCTACTTACAAAGTCCAGTAAAACCAGAATTAGCCTTACCTCAGTTCATGGACAGTCATTGCCTTTTCCATGATTATTAAATAATTTTTGATTCCAGCTACTCCATTTTAGGATGCATGGTGTTTCCCACAACTGTTGCCACTTATCTGGATTACCTGTATTTTTTCCCTCTTAATCTCCATGCCACTGGCTCTTTTAAAGTGTACATGTTTCCAGTTTATTGTCATTTTTTTGAAAGGCCATCCATGTCCACCAATCTGAAATAGTGTTCTTGATACATAGGATGGCATCACCTGTATCTACTATTTGCAAAGCACACATTGTAGTCAGGTACTTCCTTCTTTGTATAACTGCAAATGTTCTTCTTGTCTTCCAATTAATGAATTTTCTATACAGACTCATTAGCAGTATGTTAGTCTTGCTTACTCCTATGTCCTCTGACCCTGAATTAGTGTGTGAGTGAAGGGTTGTTCCAACAGAGTTGTTTTTGGTTATGTAGGAATAATGAAATATTTTGGAGTAAAATTACAAAATAATGATCTGTGGAGATGTTTTCTGATGTTAGTAGGCCAGCTTCTTGAACTTGCATTTTGAAAAAGAGCTGATCTTCCTAAAACAAGGGACTCTAGATAGGTTGACTGGACTCAATGAATGGACTTGCACTGGGAGCATTGACAACACAGTGGGCAGTAACAGGGATGACAGAGTATATGGGCTCCAGTGGGGGGGTGAAGATATGGGAGGGTGCCCTTTGGGATGCAGGTATAACTAAATAAGATTGTTTGGGATGTTCTGTATGATATACACAAAAAAAACAATAAAAATGAAAGTGCTTGGAAAAATAAATGTAAGCAGTAAATTGACAAGATAACTACATTTTGAAACAACAGTCAATGTAGATTAATGAATGTTATTTGGAAAATTAAGTTTAACATCTAAACAACTGGTAGGTGATTAGCTATAAGTAGTGGTTATCTCACCATTATTATTATATAATTTAAGACTTTTTCAATAGCGATACAAACTAATTCCAGTTGCATAAAGAAAAATTTATGAGAATATATACTAACTTAATAAATTGAAACCAAGACTAAAAACTAAAAACAAAAATCTGTAATAAAAAGGGCATAAATTAGTTTGGTCTTGATAATACGGTAAATTTGACTATCATGCCTACTGAATTACTATCCAATATTATCTTCACTCATGGTTTTCCATAATTTTTGAGCTTCTTTTATGTTCACTCATTATTTATAGAGGCTGAACCTAAACCTACTACTGTGATAGTGCCAATTACATCTGCCTGACCTAAGCACCAAAGTCATTTAAGCTTCTTTAGTTTCTGCATCCTTGTCCATGGGAATGCGCTAACAAATCTCCTTTCACTGATTAAGTAAGATATTGTATATAATAATGCTTATAGGCTCTAATTCATTGTACACGTTTTACAGTCATCATACTCACATCTTATAAAGCTAGATAGTTGTTTTGTATTTTTCCTCTGAGTGGGAGGTATTGTCACCAACACTTATTCAGGAGGATCTCTGTGAATTCAAGGCTATCCTGATCTCCAGCTAGTTCCAGGTCAGCCAAGACATATAGTGAGGCACTGTCTTAAAAAGCAAATAATAAAAATGAGGAGAAACTGTTGTAGTTTATTCCTGAGTAGCTGCTCAAGTTATACTTGAGTAATGGCAATAATCATTTTGTTCAGAGTTATTGCATGCTCTTTTGTGGGCTTATAAAATGATGACTTACGGGCACTTCTGGGTTATATCATATTGACATCTTGCAAATTTCCTGTCTCATATTTAGACAATCTCATGAATAGATATTTTAAAAGTTTTATATCATTTATTTATGTTTTTCATTTATCCAAGTTTATAATGCCAAACATACACCGAACAGCAGAAAGATGAAACCTGTAAATTCAAATAACTTAGTCACTTCCATTTTAAAATATACTGTTTTGGTAAATACTTAGTTGAATCTGGGATTTCTTTCTTTCTCTCTCTCTCTCTCTCTTTCTCTCTCTTTCTCTCTCTTCTGTAACTGACAAGTGGCTCTCAGCATTTCAAACTTTTTAATGTATATTTTTATTGAATTTTTGTGCATTTCATACAAAACTTCTTAATAATCTTTATATTCTCTCTCCCATCCACATACACCCATAACCCTACACACAGGATTTCATACATGCTGTCATATATGTTAAGGCCTACTGAGTCAAGTTAGTCTACCCAGAATCCTCTCAGTGAAAATTCATCCACTAGGGTCTAGTCAGCATACCTACAGTCTCTCCCTTAAAGATCAACTCTCCCTTGCCCAGCGGTAATTAGCTACCAATAGGTCTGCTGTTCTTTTCTCTAGCTTGTATGTTGGAGTTTGCATATGTCTTGTACATGCTGACACCATTGAGTAGGTTTTGTATCTCTCAACTATCATCAACTAAGCTCCATCATGCCACAGAGGGTAATTTACACAAAAAGCCACAAACGGCCTAAGCATTTCAAACTTTTCAATTCTGTATCACTGTGGCATTCTAAGTTTGAGTCTTAGTTTCCCTACATGTTGAAGTGTTCCTTCCTTTTGGGAGTATCATTTGTTGATGGATGTTCTTGGTCCCACAATGGCCACTGTGTGCCATATAAACACAGTCTATTTATCTTCTCAAACATGAGGTTTCAATGTATTTGCCATGAATAACAGTTACTAATCCATTATTATGAGAGGAAAAAGTGTTTTAGAAACATTGGCTATATAATTTGTTTCTCTGTCCCCTACTTACTTGAATTCTCATCTCATTTTCACCAGTTGGATGTCAACAGAAAAGATGTGACACTAAACGGATCAGTTATAACCACGGTATCTTCCACATCCTTACCTCTTGCATGCTTGCAGGGTCAGATCAAGGACAGACTCAGAGTGGAAAAACCAGAATTTTGTTGATAGTTTTAATTTACTTATTGTTATTTTATGTTTACGATTGTTTTGTCTGTATGTATGTAACTGTACCACACCTGTGCAATGTCCATGGAGGCCAGAAGTGAAGGTTGGATCCCCTGAACTTGGACTTAGGGACATTTGTTAGCTGCCACATGAGTGCTGGTAACTGAACCCAGGTCCTCTGTAAGTCACTTCTCTATCCTCTGAAGAATCAGAATTTAATAGCAAATTTCACTGCATTGTATAGAGGGTAATCTATTACACATTTTATATGATAATATTTGATATTTGTAATCTCACCGTAAACATAATTAGATGTTGGCCCTTTTTCTCTTTGGGGAGTAGGGAAGGCTGTGATAGAACTTCAATCTTGCTAATATATCTGTCTAGCTCATATGTCATATTACATATAAAATTCAAATTTTGGATAAGGTTTTGCATGTAAGGTTTCTTCTAGCTTTCATTTCAACAATGTGTTTTTTCATGATTCCTTAAAAGAATTAAGGTGCTATTAAATAGCACCACTTACTCATTAGTATTTAAATAACAAATAGTGTGTTCTGTCTACTCTGCCTTTAATTTTGAACATTTTGTTGCTGTAAGATAAATAACAGAGCTGTTTTTCTAGAGGATCAGATATGAGTTTTTGATGTGTCTACCTTGACAGTTTAAGGCCCTCTTGTAATTTTAAAAACATCTATTGAAGGATATATATGGTTTACACTCTGAGATTTGTGCACATATAATTTTTGTAACATACTAGCTATCATGCTGAGGAGAGCAAAACTGTCTTTTCTGATTTCAAACTATTTAGGAAGAGTTGTTAAAAAGGAGTGTTGTAGGAGATAGGAATATTTTTGAAAGGGGACAGAAAGCTTTAATTATTTATTTAATAACCATATAATTAGAAGAAGCATTTCATTACAACTGCATTGACATATTCAATAACAATTTCCAGAGCTAAAATGCAACTCTTTCAAAATTAGCTGTAAAATTTTAGGTATAGTTGAATAAATACAGTTATACAATATTGTACTCTGTCTAAACCCTATAAGACATAAAATTAAATGAGGTTTTAAACTTTAAAAAAGATCACCATTTCATTATTAAAATATAGTTTCATACAGAAACATTCATTTTCAATACAATTAACACTAAGATGCACATTCATTTCTAATCTTTATATATCTGACTATTACTAGTCATAGTCGGTAACTTTCTGAGCTCCTTGGCATCTGAGCATGGATATAAACTCATCGGGGAGATTTCAATGGTAATGTTTTACACATCCACCAATTTCACTGCACTGACCATTCTAAGCATTGGATTAGAGAACAAGAAACCAGAATGTTTAGTGTCATTTCTATCACATTCCTATAAGAATTCACAAGACTTTGCTAAAAAAATGTCCAGTATCTGGGAAATATAAGAATGACTTTTCAGTATATGTATCTAAAGTAATGCTGAATTTTAACACTAATGTAAAAAACTGGCATTCTGATAATATATTGCAAGCTTGTAATTGTTTTATTTAATGTAAAAACAGAACATGTATAGCTCTTAACATGCATGAAAACTTTATGAGTATTTGATGATTAGCAATGTGTTTCCTTCTGTGTTCTCTGACCTTGAAACTTGTGTTACTACAGCTTAATTTAGTTTTTAAAAATGTTTTTATTGAATTTTTCTCTATTCCTTATAAAACATATTTTCCTCAACAAAATAAGTACAGAACATCTTAATCAACTTTATATCCCCTCCCCCATCCTCACCCTCCCATAGACTCCCCCCACCAGATTTCATATGTTCCATCATTTATACTAAGGCCTATTGAGTCAAGTTAGTGTACCCAGATGTCCCTCAGTTCAAGTTCATCCATTAGTCTATCTAGAGTCATTTCCTTAAAGGTCAGCTCTACCTTACCCAGCGGTAATCAGCTGCCAATAGTTCTGCTAATACTGGGGTCTGCTGCCAATTTCTCCAGTTCTATTCTGGGTTTTTGTCTGATTGAGTTTGCTTGTCTTCTGCATACTGACACCATTTCTGTATATGCATATGAACAAGGTCCAAGGAGCCTGTAAGACCCTGTTTCCATATGGTCATGTACCTCTTCCCTGGCTCTTACAATCTTTCCACACCCTCTTCCTCAATGGTCCCTGAGCCCTGGATGGATGGATTTTAATATAAGAGTTCTGTCCATGGGCTCACACTCTGGAGATTCTTATTCATTATGCTTTAGTCATTTGTGGCCTTTGTGTTCGTTACTCTCTGTTGCATGTTTTCCCTTAGCAACTTGCTTAGTGCTCTCCCAAACTATGAGAGCTAGCCTTCAGGGAGGTTTCTTCCAGATCAGTTCCAGCCCCATTGCCCCAGGTCCTGTGTTTGAATTATACCCTGTCTTCAGCAATAAGGTCTTACCTTCACGTTCTGGGAAGCAATCAATGGTTGTGGCAATAGCCTATGTAATTCTGGGGAGTCTATTGGAGCACCCTGGCCAACAACTCAAAGGGAAGTTTCTCTTGTTTCTCACTTTTTCTTGTTATGTAGCCTTTAGCTATACACATGGACACGCATGTAGAGATAGTTTAAGTGCAATTTTTCAGTAGACTTTTGAAATAATACATTTCCCTGTGATTTTTCACATTAGCTAAGCATTATTTAACTCTTCTTTCTCTCTCTTTCTTCTTTTTGTCTGCTTTGCTCCTACCAATTTTGCAATTTATTTATTCACATAAGACAAATCATTGTACCAAATGATGTTCACATTTTTAAACCTATAAAAATAATAATTGTTTAAAAAATGGTTCATGGAGTAAGCAGTAAACCTCATTTATTATCTGTTTTTTGATACAGGGTATCATTAGGTCAGTAGTCCTAGCTGGTCTGAGATTCACTATATAGACCAGGTCGGTTTTAAAATCACAGATATCCTCCTGTCTCTGTCTCCTAAGTGCTGGGGTTAAAGGCATACACCATGATGTCTGGCTATCCTTGATTTATTTATAAGCAAACTCTCAATGATAAGGAAAAACAATCAAAGCTAAGCATGGTGTGGTCACAATTTCAGAAGAAAATTTTCATAGAATTCACTCTCATTAGTAGGTTTTGATTGGTCTACACTGGAACCTGTGCATACTCCATGATCACCCATTTATCCACAAAGGTATTTACTGAGTAACATAAATACCATGTCCATGTTTCAGTTATAAGGCACAGGAATCACATAAACAATAATCCATGAACAAGGAGGAAGGAGGAAGATTATCAAAGCAAGAGTTGTAGACTCAGCACTAGAAAAGAAGCACTGTGTTAAATTCACCTCATTTGATACTGAAATATATTTCAAAGTAAGTTTTCAAATTAATATCAATTTGTATTCATGCTTCACTAAAGCATGAGATGGCAAAATTAACTGTGGTCAGAAAATAAGAAGGTAATGGGGATTTGTCTATTATTGCCATATACACATTTTTCTCCCAACTGTTTTCATTAGATTTTTACTCTGCCTAGCAATTAAAGAGAATGTCTAAAAGTATAGGTAATAGCTTGTAGTTTAAAAATTAAATTTTCTTTGTTTCTCATGAGGGTATTTCTTGACAATTTGATTATTAGCTTTAGCTTTCAATGGCTAAGCTATCTTTCCAGAACATGAGTATATTTCTTTTTTTTTAAGTATTTTTATTTATTTATATTTGTGTATAAGTGTTTTGCCTGCATGTATGTAAGTTTACTCATCTTATGCAATACCTGTGGAGGACAGAAGAGGGTGTCAGATCCCGCTCTGGAACTGGACTTACCAAAGTTCTTAGCTACCATGTGGATACTGGAAACCAAACCCAAGTCCTCTGTAAGAGCAGGCAGTGCTCTTAACTTCTGAGGCATCTCTCCAACTATGCACCATATTTCTTAATTTAAATATTTGCTCAGTTCTTACTCTTGTATTTTTTCAAATCTGAAGGTATAATAGTGCATAATTTTTTCATGACACCAAGCAAGCAGTTCAATGGCTTTGAAGTTCAATGGGATCACAAATCTTAATTTATTTTGGCTCAGTTGTATAAGGACTAGGAAGTAAAAAGCAAAAGGTAAGGTACTAGAATAATTGAGACTCTGAGGACTTAAATACTCTTTAGTATCAAAAGTGGGTCCTTAAAAATAAGTTTAAATCAGAACTAAATAATTAAAAATAATTTTTATTGTGTCAACATAGGATGAAGATCAAACTCATGCTTTGCAGCACTTTACTCTGTGGTTAGGAGCACAGGACAAGGGGAGTGGAAAACTTGCACTATGAGAAAGGAGTGTAGAAAGAGGCAAGAAGGAGGCGCATGCCAAAGCATTAATGCCTTTTAAAAGATTTTCTGTTTATCTTGCAATCCTTTACAAAAAGAATCTTTTCTTCCTTCAGTGCAGAAGCACTGAATTGCTTGAAACAGAGGAGCAATGTGAAAAGATTTGTAGTTACCGATGTCCTGTGATGGGCAACAACTAGAGTGGAACTGCAGATCATTCTCTTATGTGACGCAGCTAGGCAATGAAAGGCGAGTACCCCAGGATCTCACTGATAACTAGAATCTGAAAAAGTCCCTCCTAGAAAAGTTAGGAGTAGAGCAGTGCCTTCCAGAGGCCCATGAAAGTGAGGGTGGAGTGGGGAGAGTGGGAAGGTTGATCAGTGATAAGATAGAGCTAGGCAGGAGCAAGAACATACAGTATGATATCAAACATCAGGGTGACAAGAGAGCAGTGTAATATACTGCATACTTCAAAAAGGTGGAGGGAAGGATTTTGAATTTTTTCACAGTAGATAATATTTTAAGAGATATTGTTGTCTTGACTGAAATATTTCTCAATGTATTAAAACATTATTCACAACTTCATTAATAGGTACTATTTTTAAGTTTTTAATCATTATTTATAAATAATTTTTTTTAAATTATTTTTTAGGATATTAAGCAGAACACTGCCACAAAAAATTCTTCAGGGATGAGCACTTTATAAAGTCTAGCAGAAATCAGAGTTCTGAGACCTCTTTAAAAGCATAGTCATCAGGACTTAATGATAGCTTATTTTTATGTGCATACATAAATGTGACTTGCTGTTTTAACTGATGTTAATCATAATGAAGGTATGCTTTAAACTAAAGGTAGCTGATTGTGTTATTATGTTACATGAAGAATTTTATTAGCTGCTGTGACCTGAATGTCTTAATGGATAGCAACTTTAAGCATTTAAAATAATTTCTCATCTTTCAAAACAATGCATTGTTTTGAAATTTAAGCTAAGAGCTAAAAATTAAGAACACATAATCCTTGAAAATATTTTCACTATTTTTATTTCACTGAATGTCTGGAAATTTAATGAAAATACAACACAGTTGCCCAAGATAATGAAATAAGAAAGTTTGTAAGGAAAAAGACAGACGTGTGCAAGGGATGGGGAACAAATAGCCAAACAAGGACAGCCTGGGGGAACATGCAGTCTAACCAATTTTCAGTCATACTTAAATTTGAACTATTCAAATAGACAGCTTTATGTACATAAGACACAGGTATCTAAACATTCCTGACTCTAAGGTTATGTTGACCTCTTTGAAATGTTCCACATTTCACACTCATTCTTCTGTGACTGAAGTTTGACTGACTGTGGCAGTGACCTCCTTAATGCTATTTCTCATTATATGATCACAGTGAAAGGAGCCTATATGTTGAGACTAATGCCATGATATGTATCATCTGAAGTGCTTTGCTTTATGAGCTCAGTCTTCATAGAAACTCTTAAGGTTGCTATGTTCCTCTCACCACAGACAGCACACGGCAAAATGTCAAGAACACCTCTGCAAGGTCACAGAGCTAGTAAGTGCAGCACTGGATCTGAGCCCACAGTGTTTGCTCTAGAACTCATATGCTTAGGCACATGTACAGTTTAACCCAATGCAGCAGAAAAATGACAGTGGCTATAGTTCATACAGAATAGTTTTGTCAAGTACTGTTGGTTAACAGAAACAATATAGATAATTATTCAAAATTGTATTTAATTACCCCTATTTTCAGAATAAATCAAAAGTTTGTAGATTATAATCCTTTTGACACTGGCCAAACGACTATTGAAAATTCAAACTAAGTCTCCGAGTCAGATGTGTTTAAACATTAAAACTGTGTTCTTTTAACAAAAAATTCATTTAAAATCTGACTCCAATTTACAGGGTCCATGGACTACATTTCTTCGTGGGCATGTCATGTTTTTATGTTTTTGTTGTTCAAGACCTTTTCCATGTTGAGTATACCAAGACATTTTCCATGTTGAGTATACCTGACTTTATTTTTTTCTATGAGACATAAAATTCACATACACAATTTAAAATCTTGGCATAGTCTCTACTTTCTCTTCTCTATGTTTGTGTTGCTTCTTTTAGTCAAAATGTCTCATCCACCAGGCTCTAATAGCTGTATTTTATAAACTAGGTTCATTTCTTTCACACCACATGTTATTATCCAAACTAATGTTACTTGCTGTCTATGAATATTCTGTCCCCTCCCACTGGAAAGACTTACAGAGACCTTTACACTTATTTCCTTGTTGTTGTTGTAGTGATCATTAGGAGGTTCATAATAAAGATTTGTTCAATAAATGTTATAGTTTATTTCTTGCTGTTATGAATCCCATGACCAACCAAAAGCAACTTGAGGAGGAAAGGGTTTATTTGGATTACAGCTTATAGTCCATCAGCAGGGAGGGCCAAGATGGCAATGCAAGGCAGGAACTGTATCAGAGAACATGGAGAAATTCTGCTCACTGGCTTGATCCCCCTAGCCTGCTCAGCTGCCATTTTTATAGATCCCAGGCCCACCTTCCTAGGCAGGGATGACACCTCTTACAGTGGACAGGACTTTGTACAACAATTAGCAATCAAGAAAATGCCCCACAGACAATCAATCAAGCCAGTGTGAAAGATTCAATACCTCAGTTGAGACTCCCTCTTCCCAGGTATGTCTAGGTTTATGTCAACCTGACAACTCCTACAAAGAATAATAACTGAACAATATATATTACAATTCTGTTCCATGACATTTTATGACATAATAATTGAAAACAATCTGTGTTAGTTAGATTTTCAAGAGTGTGACAAAAGAAAGAAATAAGCTTAAAGGAAAGACAGGTTGTCTGACCATTCCAATTCCAGCAGTTTCAGTCTATGGTCACTTGCTCCATTGCTATAAGTCTGTGTGTTTTGTAGGGAGAAGGCATCATGGAGCAGAGCTTCACATTTCAGCTTAGAAGAAGAGAGAGGGTTGGAAGAGTTTGGAGACAAGATACACCCTTCAAAGGTATACAACTGACAAAAACTGAGTCCATCCAACTATGCCACGCACCATCTCTCAATTATGCCATCCTGCTATGAATCCATGAATGGAGCAATCAATTGATTAGGTCAGGGTACTCATCATCCAATCATCTCCCCTCTGAACATTGTCCTGAAGCCCAAACCATCAACACATGAGCCCCCAGGGAGATCTTACATAACCTAATCATTCTACAATCCAGTAACGGATGTAAAGTATATGCCACCTGTACAACCCATAATTCAGAAAGCTGATGTAACAGACTTTGATGAGACCTTTTCATTCAGATTATGCTCACATGATATCAAAGTTATTGCTACAATGTATCTCTTCAAAGTTCATCCTCAATGTTTTCATCAAATTAGTCTCTATCATTTCAATCACACATATCTAATAATAAAATATTAGTTGCTGTGAAGTTCTCCCCATATTAGGAGTAAAGATATCTGTGTTGTTCTCAGCAATTATGACACTAATTAAACACTCCTTCTCTGCCTCAATAATTCTCTTATTTTAAAAGCACGTGTGCACTTCAATCAGAAGTAACTCCTTCAAATACGTTTCAAATGTCTCTGTTCATCCATGGAGTCTGGTCTTCTGAATCTGCACTTACAACTGTTTTTAATCCTTCAAGATCTGTCTCCAGTTCTCATCACATGGATAACAACTTCACTGACCATTATGTGAAACTATATGTTGTTTCATGTTCTCTTTTGATCCAGGTATAATCTTAAAGACAGATCTCTTACTGTACTCCTATGTATCAGTCAGTATTTCTTAATGTAATAGGACAAAATAACAACAAATAAAATGAATAGAATACAATAAAGTGCACAGCAAGGTCTGCATTAGGGTGCTACACAAATACAAGCATCTTTTTCCTTTGTTTCTGTTTAATGTGTGAATATGTACATGAATGCTCCCCTACAATATAAAACAAAGCTCCAAACTCCGAGTCTTAATTTAAAAATTTGGAAAGCTAGGTTCTACAAAACTCAACACAGACTTGTTCACATTATAAAACTCTTTAAAGACTTGCCTTTGATTGATTAGTTGAAATGATTCTCAATTAATATGCACAATTAATGATAGGAAATTAGGTCCAGTGTTGGACACGATAATTGTATTGCTGCTACAGCAGTATACTGAAAGATCATTCCCCTAATTATTTAAAACTGAAAGGAAAGAATTTAGGCTACAAACATAATATGTCTCATTTAGCAAGGCTAAAACTTTATTCTACTTTTTAAATTTAATCTTCTCTCTAATGAAAAATCAACTCCAGTTTCTCTATTTGACAAGAACAGGAAGACTAATGTGCCTGTGTTATTTTCTTAAGCACTAAAAGAGAAAAGGATTTAAGGTTGACCTAATATATTTTAGTTTAATGAGTTTTAGACTCAGGGCTTTATTTCACTACACAATAAATTCTTGAATTCTAAAACTAATACATTCCTCCGTAAGATCTTCTGTAATCTGGAAGAATAATAAAGATTTTGAGCTTTTAAAATTTGGTATTAAAAGTGCCTGATTTCAAAAACAAGCTACCATTCATGGCAGAATTAAATAGGATAAGCTTCCAGTAAAATCCATACAGTGCATGTTGTTCACTGTTCAATATCAACATTTGAATGAAGCAGAAGATATAGCGAGGGGGTTGGTTTTTGTTAAAGAACTTTGAAAGACACATAGCAGGATACAAAGCAGTCCACATCGGCATCAATGGCAAACTGCTCTCGAGAGACACAAGTAAATGTGTTGCAATCCATACCACATAGCTTCAACCACTTCTTCTACACAAATGGTTTTAAAGGCATTAATTTTATTATATGTGTATGTGTGTGTACAATCATGTATGTATGTGTACTTTGTGTGTATCTGATGTCCATGGAGGCCAGAAGATGAACAAATCTCCTGGAACTGGAGTTACAGGCCATTGTGATCTACCTGATGTGGGTGCTGAGAACCAAACCTGAGCCAGAATCCTCTACAACAGTATCAAATACTCTTAACCACTGAGTCATCTCTCCAGCCCCTTTCCATAAATTTTTAAATGCTTCTATTTTCTGATAATTTCCTTTTAGGTTCAAAAACAGAAAGTGAACAACAGGAAAAGAAACAGAAAGGTCTCTTTTTTCTGTTCTTTACAGACTGAAAGGAAGCTAAAAAAAAAAAACTAGTGCAAATATAGACATCTCAAGGAACTTTTAGTGAACAGTGATGAAATATAAAGTAATAAAAATATTAGAGTAAAAATTAGAGAGGAAGTGAGATCATCCAGGACTGGCCAGACCATGAGCAATCAGCAGAAGGATTTAGAGCATGAGGCATGGCCCGACAGGAGAAGAGGATCCTATTTGACATGGGAATCTGAGAGACATAAAGCCTTTGACATTTAAAGCAAGGACTTACATCAACTCTCTTTGCACAGAAGGGAAATTGAGTCACATTCTGCTGTTATGTGGTATATATTCTGTCTTTAAAAACTACCAGCAGCCTCTCAGAATCAGGTTTACATGTTAAAGACATGTATTTTTTTCTTCCACACTAAACTCTTCTTGCTACTTAAGAGACCCACTCTAATCATCTTTCCTCCACTCTCAAATCCCACTATTATTTCTTTCATTTTATTTGTTAACGCATTAAGTCATTGTGTGTCTTCAATTCTCAGACGTGACACTAGGCATTGGAATATGTGATTCTCATTTTTGATATGTTTATAATGCAATGGATGACAAAGGAAATTTCAAATTTAATAACATCTGTGATGTAGTCATTCCTAGAGGACCTGTCTTACATAAGCAAGGCCTTGGGTTTGATCCCTAGAACTGCAAAAACTATTAGTAGCAGTCATAAAATCTAATTTGATCTAAGTTAAAAATTAAATTGTGATACTCCGATTTTCTATTAAAGCAGCAACCCAACTTCTGTCGACATATGAAGAATGTTAAATAATTAGTAACTGTTCCTCAGACGTTGATAATGATTGTTCAGTGAAATCAGTGATTTGTTTATAAGCAAGTGAATGAGAGTGTGGGACTAGAAGGAAACTAAGCAATATGGTGGGATGGATTTTACCAGAGATTATGTGGTCTGTCATCTATAGCCTCTCCTTTTACCAATATTTAACTGTCAAATGCTTTCATCATATGTGGTGGTTTTAAATAGCATCCACTGATGGAGGACTCTTCCATTCCTACCTCTCCCTTGAACTTTAAAGTCATGTATATTCCACTACTTAACATTCTATTTAGAAAACTAACAGGTATCTGAAATAAAAACTGTCCAAAATTAAGATAAGTCTCTTCTACATCTTTTCTTCATGCAATGAGCATGTAGGTGCTCTTATGTGTACGTCAGAGTCATCTTAGACTACTTTCTTCCTTTTCCTAGGGCTTTTGCCCTGTCTTCTCCCTCGTTTTTAACCATGAGCTTTAATCACTGTAGTCCTAGTGACTGGTTATTACAACAGCTCTGGCCCGAATTCCCTCTGGGTCTCTGTGTGATCAGACAAACCGTATATTTTATGTCCGTTTATTAACTTACAAAGCTATGAGAACCCAGTGCCTAGCCCCACGCCTCTGGCTGTGAGGCTCAGAACCCACCAAATCAGACTGTGCCACTGGCTACCATAATCCATGCTAGCATTCGCTTATGCCTCAGGGGCCGAGGATCTCGCCCAGGTCCACAAGAGTCAGTCCATTCTGTCTTTGAGCAGCTCCAGCTGACTGCTGTTCCCCACACCACTTGAGCACCTGCAGCTACTGGCTTCCATCCCAAGATGGCTCCCAGCAGCCCCTTGTACATAGTCCACACTCTCCATCAGGCCCCACCCATTGGAGGAACCAACCAATCAGGATACAACAGCATTCTCATAGCTTTTCCTGTGTCTGCCCTTTTCCTTCTAAATCTATTCTAATAGCAGATAGAGGGCATTTTAAAAGTGAATCCTTTGTTTTCTTGTGACAGGGTCTTACTAGAGCCCCGTATGGCCTGGAACTCACTAAGTACAGCATATTGACCTTAATCTCACAGAGATCCATCTGTCTTTGTGTCCCGAGTGCTAGTATTAAAAGCATGAACCACAAATCCAGCTAAGTGGATTTTTATGCCATTATTTTGCTTAAAATATTCACCCCCATCAAAACCCAGAATGTTTTTGATTACCATGTGGTTCTCCATGAATTAGTCCATACTTACGTTTTTAATTAATTATACTAGTTCCTTAACTCACTTGGTTTTAGCCACACAGCACTTTTTTTACTCAAACACACTAGAGTTCTGCTACATGATCTTTATATCTGCCATTCTCCAAACTGAGAATACTCAGATGACTACAAAATTCACTCTTTCCTTTAAATTTCTATTCACATGTTATTTCTCAGTGACAATGTCACTGATCATCTCTCCTAAATGTATATTCCTATATGTCTTGCTTTTGCTTTTCTGGTTTCTGCATTTTGTTGTTGTTATTATGAATAATAATGCAAGCTGCATAATGGAAGTTTAAACAACTGGCTATGAACCACTGGGCCAGACCAACTCCAGTATACTGCCCTGTGTGGATACCTGCAATTCACTACTGAAAATTCCATTATAGGAAGTACCTGGAACAAACACTGGCTTTTCTTATCCATCTTAATGCTGTTACTCTAGGGAAAACAACATATCAACTTAAATTATTAACATATTAGCATTATGCCATTAATCACATATTTTGTTTCTGTAAGAATACCTTAAATTTCATTGCTAAAGTATGGAACTTCTCAAAGGGGGAGAAGAAAGGGATGTTTTCTAAATGTGACAATTTTTCATAAAGGAGGCCTAACCAGTACAGAAATAAGGTAACTATAGTAGGTCCAGGAAGCTTTGAAGGACCATATAGCAGAAAAATTCAAGCTTGGTGAAATGAGTTTGATCCAAGAACCCCAAAATATGTGAGAGAACCAACACCTTAAAGTTTTCCTCTGACCTTCACATCCACTCTATGTCATATGTACCACCACCCCTGCCTCCCCCCACAATAATACTTTTTAAAGAAACTATAATAAGTACATAAGGAAAGATTATGGTAAGAAAGCTGTGTGGCCCCTTAATGTGATTCTGTTGGGTTGAATGGATAGAGGACATGATAGTTCTTTAAGTGAAAATTCCAGATTAAATCAGGAAAACTCAAATCATGAGTGTGTTTTTTGTATATTTCTGCCTGAAAACTAGGAATAAAGCTTACCTTGTATGTTTTTTTTTACCAAAGGTATATTAAAATCACAATTGAGTAATGTTTCAAAATATTAAGTTTATATGTGGAAAATAGTAGCTATTTTAATTAAGACTAGCTGTCAAGGTACATTGAGGCTTCTGTTATTTACTGATACACTGATACCCTCATTGGACTGTTGGACACACTATTTTAGTACATGTTTCAAGGTAAGGTAAGTCACAAATGATCTATGTTGTAGCAACATAATGTAACATAATTATCCTCAATCTAAAAATAAAATCTCTATTAATTTTTTCACTTTATTTAAGCTTAGCTTAGTTCTTATGCAAATATGCGAATGTGGTATCAAAAAATTGAACTGATTCTATTATTTTTCTTTGTTTTTATTTTATGTGTATAAAATAAAGTATATATTTAAAGTATATCATATGTGTACAGAGGCCAGAAGAGGGTGTCAGATCCCCTGGAACTGGAGTTCCAGATGGTTGTTAGTCATGTGGTTGCTGGAAACAGAACCTGGGCCCTCTGGAATAAGAGTGTTCTTAGCCACAAAACCATCTCTCCAGCCCTGGTTCTATTTTGCAACAAGGTTCTGAAAATGAATTCTAGGAAACATCAAGGTGTGATGGATGCAAATAAAGTATTTCATCTACCTTGAAGATGCATCACTCCTAGTTTCTAATGACTAATGACATACAATCAGGTGGTCAAGAATGCAGTATAACAGATGACTGATATAATTGCAGAAAACTATGAAATGGAAGTATTGAAATCTGTTTCTTTGCTTTTATTTTAGGTGTGGTAATTGTTATGTTAGTGAACAAAAGTAAAAGCATTTAATCCTCTGTAGACATTCACTCTGTTATCTAAAAATACCAATTGGCATAGGCCATTTCACATTTCATGTGAAATTCTAGCAAATAAAACAATAAGATGCCATTAATATTTCCTATAAAGAGGTCAGAAATAACTGAGACGAAGCAAAGAGTCGAAAGGCAAGTGATCAGGGAGTTTGATACAAATGAGCGAGCAATTATTAAGTCTTGCTGGAGTAAGACACAGTCAGCATTGTGGGGGGCATTAGTTGGACTAAGGAATGAGGACTGATTAAGAACAGCTGGCTGAGGGAGGAGCTGGGGAGGGAATAATCACCCTATGTGAATTCAATATAATTGACTCAGATTACCCAGTAGTCTCAGCTACATTCCTACTCCACAAGGCACTTTTAGAAATAGAATGGAGTCTTTCTGTCGTTAATTTCTTTGATGTCCTGCAGACGATTCCTGCACTAGAGAAAGGATCTGTCTTTGGCAGAAAATATCCAGATTTATTACAAAATAATACAGCAAGAAAGAGTGCAACCTAAAACAATTTGGAAACCAATGAAGAAATTTCATCTTCCCCTCCTTCCCTACAAAAATGCCTGAAATGTAAAAATACATGTCTAAGAAATTCTATTATCATGTTGTATTTGGAATGCACTTTGTTTACAAGAACAATAATTCATTCTGTACTCTGAATTTTGTTGTCCTCCACAACATCTAGAGGGGATAAGTAACATACTTTTTTAATATATTAGTATTGTTCTTTTTGTTTTATTTTGTTTTTCAGAGGGTCTCACTATGTAGCCCTGCCCGGCCTGGTACTTGCTGTGTAGATCAGACTGGCCTCAATCTCACAGACATCCTCCTGCCTCTGCGTCCATACCTAGCTGTTAGTATTATTCTTAAATCATTACTGAGAGCAGGAAAATAGGAAATGATTTGTCAAAGAATGTGGCTTAGTGCCACTGCATGGCATACACCCCATACTTGATTTCCATGAGAGGAATGAAGAGTACAGTACCCAAAGGAAATTTCCAAAGGCCCTAGGCCATTCTTTCCATATAAAATGCCATAGCTAAGCTTGCAAGCATTTGCTATTTAAATTAATTTTAAATTTTCTTACACTAATACTGTATTTACATCATTTATATCCCTCCCTCTCCTCCCTCCTGTGTCCCCTAACTCCATCTCAAATTCATAACTTCTTTTGTAACTATTATTGTGTTTTATATAAAGGAGCATGCTGTCCAAGTATTTCATTTACTTTCATTTGACTTTATCTTCTGTTTTATCTTTAAATTGTAGAACATCACTGGGCATGGTGGCACACACCTTTAATCCCAGAATTCAGGAGGCAGAGGCAGATGGATTTCTATGAGTTCAAAGCCAGCCTGGTCTACATGGGGGTTCCAGGGAGCTGGACTCCCTGTAGGAGACCCTGTCTCAAAAAGACCAAAAAAAAAAAAAAAATTATAGAATACCTATATTTGCAAAAGTGTACCTTTACCAGTGATTGACATTAATGATGTCAAGAATGAAGCCCCTCATTACACACTATTAGTTTTTCATTGGATATCATATCCTTCACTTTGAAAAAAAAAAGCAGATGAGATTTGGTTCCAAAGTTCTTTCATTTTGGTTGCCTAATGTAATGTTATTGTGAAAATGTCAGCATAAAATTTCAAATCTCTATTTGCAAAATGTTTTTCAAATTGAAGGTGCAACTATTCTGCATTTACAGTGACTCATGCATTCCTCAAGCCTATTACATGCATACCTTGAGAAAATTAAAAGCCACAGTGAGAGTTGAATTTCACATGGTGACATTTGCCTTTAATCCCGGCACTCTGGAGGCAGAGACAGACAGATCTCTGTGAGACTGAGGCCAGTCAGGGTTACATAGCTGTAGCTCCAGGCCAGCTGGGGCTATGCGAAGACCCTTTCTCAAAAACAATACAAAACAAAAATAAAAACAAAACAGAACAAAAAGACACAGTGAATTGAACTAATTTCAAAACTTGTCCAAAATTTGACATATATGAAAACTGTCCTGTAGTCAGTTTGCAAATGATTTCTGGTGACACAGACAACATCAAAATGGTTGAATATTGCCTTAACTGTCCCTTTGAAATGACCTTGGCAAATAGATCAGCAAATGGATAGTCCTCATTGACATAATAAAAAATAGTGAGAAAATGGATGCATAGACTACAGAAAGCCAGGAAGTGTGAAGCTTATATTCAGATAAATATGGATTATGGGTAGTGCACAAAGCAAAATTATATGAACTCACATACTGATTGTAATTGCTAGCCTTTCAACAATTCAATCATCATATTCATATTTAGGAAAGTACAAAAATAGCAAAGTCAAACTTTCAAGCAAATGATAAGTCATCTTTCTTCCCCTGCCCTTGATTTATTTTTTACAGTGTCTTTGAAATCCTAAGAAAAGTAGCATCCTTACTCAAAGTGCTAGTATGTCTTTAACATGGAACAGAAGAATCCAGTTAAAATAAAATGAGGGAACGCATAATACTAACTAGTTCCATCTTATGTTTACTTTAAATTTAAAGATGTCTAAGAAACCAAAGCCACACAAAGCAAACTTGAGACCCCAAAGTGAATACCCCAGTGTGAAAGACTGTGGTGCAATATGAAAACACAAGCACAAAAAGGAAATGAAAAACCCAAATGATGTCACCAATAAGATCAAAAACAAAAGAAATTAAAAATCAGATTGGATGTTCCCTAAGGTTAAATTTTCCTAGAGAAAATCTGAAAATTATATGTCATTGAGAACAATTTAAAAGATATATATATAATTTTTAATATATTTAAAGATAGAA
>NW_008359214.1:3329791-3343022 GCF_000622305.1 Nannospalax galili
AAAATCTGAATTTATGTAATAACATATCAGCATTATAAGACTGGAAAATTCATCCAAATTTTAGTGTCCTTATGAAAACAAACTTATGTCCACCACTAGCTAGGCTCTGCCTTGATTTTGACATCTATATTTTGTTAGGAGTGCTGGTCAGAAGTCAAAGATAAAAATATTAGTGGTGGAAACAGTAAGTAAAACTTAATATTTAATGCTGGTACATCTAAACAAAATGCTTTTTAACTAAGATAAGAGAATTAGCCTTAGATAGGCCAAAGATCAATACAAAGCGTAGTATTTATGGAAGGATAAGTTCATTTTAATGTTGAATTAACAATATTTTATGCTGAGTGGAGCTGAATGCAGAGAATCTCTTTGTACTGCACGTTCCTTAATTTTAATTGTCCAATTAGCTGGGGCTGCTTTGTTCATGCTTAAGAGGAGCAGCTAGATCACTTTCATAAGCAGCACTGTCGTGAAGCTCTACTTTACTCATGTGGAACTGGAAGCAATTTACCCTACTTCCTTCATAAGCAAGGTAGTGGTTTGAATGAAAACGTCCGCCATAGGCTCCAAGTATTTGGACACTTTGTCCCCAGATGGTGGCACTATTTTGGGAGGTCTTAGAAGATGTGGCTATCCTGGAGGATGCATATCACTGGGAGTGGGCATAGAGAGTTCTTAAACCTTGCCAGATCTCTAGTTGTGCTCTTTCCCTGTGCCTGCGTGATGATATAAGAGCTTTGCTTGCGGTCCTCCTCCAGCCACCTCTGCCGCCATGCCTCCCTGCCACAATGGACTGCAATTCCCCTGGAAACATAAGCTCAAATAAACTCTCTTCTATAAATTATTTTGCTCAGTGTTTCTGTCACAGAAACAGAAAACTGATTAGTACAAGCAATATCATAGGAGAACCAATATCCAAATCCTAAAATAAAGACCAGAAAACATTGACATAAATATTACATTACTGGCCAATTGTTAAACATATACTGGTATTTTCTCCAAGAATGTCTTCACACCATGTTTTGTTACTAGAGACCACTTATATTGGAAATAAGACTCTATTCTTATTTTGAAGAGGCTTTTAGAAAATTATCAAATCTTGTCAAGAAAACAGGGAAATCCAAAATGTATTTTATTACTTCTACAAACACAAAGAAACAAGTACATTAGAATCATATGGATGAGTATAGAATAGTTTCTATTTGGGGGGGTGGTTAAGGCAACTAATCAATCAACAAAGAAAGTAAATATATAATGTCATTAAATATGCAAAGTGTTGATATTTTGACAATCCCATTATTAGTAGTATTTCATAAACTTCTCATTGAGAAAGATATCATATAAACCTAGAAAATATGACTAACAGATAATCTTCAGAAAGGTGTGTGTGTGTGTGTGTGTGCATACATGTATGTATAATGTGTTTGTGTGTATAGATGTATATATGTATGTATATGTATGTGTGTACATATATATTTTTCCCTACTGACCTCAAAATTATCTATGCATGTGCATGTGAGTATGTGGGTATATATATATACATCTATACACACAAACACATTATACATACATGTATGCACACATGTGTGCACACACACAATCACAGAAACACATGTACAAATTATTTTTAAAATGGCAAAGAAGTATTTAAATGATGCAATATCAAAACTAAAAGGATTATATTTGTATTGTGATAAAAATAAACAATCCATGATAAAATGTTGAAACATACATTTAAAAATGCTTCTCATTAAAAAAGAGTCAAATATATGGTAATAAAATTTTAAAATACAAGGAACATGCTAACAAAAATTAAAGAAATATAGTCAATAGAAAATATTTTGAGGTAGCTTAGGTGCTATGATTCACAGAATTTAAAACTACACTCTGAAATGAAATCCAATAAGTATTTCCTATTTCAGCTTCTGAATTAGTAATTTCAAACAAATACAGTTAAAAATTATTAGGGAAAATTTTCTGTGTTGGCCATGCATAGACTGTGTGTGTATATGTGTGTGTGTGTCTGTGTTTGTGTGTGTGTGTGTGTGTGCCATTATTGCTTGAACAATATCCTGAGACATCTATATGACATCTGCCTTGCCTTAGGTAGAATAATGATCTAGACATTATTTGAAGAACACAGGAGTATGAGGACAGACTGTGGATCAATGTGACATATTTATGCAAGTGCCACGCAGGGTAGGCTGTGGAGTCCACAGGTGTCCTGGATTCCATCCCCACGTAACTTCAGGACAGCTGTCCTAACTGGATGGACTTAATCGTACACTAGTGATCACTATAGGGAGATGGCAATCTTAAGAAAACTCATAGAAATTATTCAGTTTGAAGACTAGAGAAGGGATAAAGCACCAAAACAAAAACCAAGGACACAGGGAGAAGGTGCCAAAGATCTGCATGTATTCCAAAGCAGCAGAAGAGAGACATTGTGGCAGAAAAAAAAAATAGGAAACAGTGGTTGAAAACCTTCTGTAACTGCCTGATTTTGTCAGTCAAATTGCAGTGGAATAGATTCAAAGCTGACTTTGTTAAAGTACATTATAGAAACAATACTAAATGTCAATGATGAAAAATTCTTCAATGTTTTCAGAGAAAATAACTTGATAGACATAGAGGAATAATGATATGAATTAGACCAATTTCTTGTCAAAAGCAGAAAAGTCCAGAATGTAATAAAATACAGCATTAAATACTGACAAGATGCCTATTCAGAAATCTATACACTGTGTAAATATACATATAAAACAAAGCAAGACTGACAATTTTAGAGAAATAAAGTAGAGAGATTTTATTTTCAGAAACCTGAACCACAAAAGATAATAAATATCTCAGTCTAAGAAAAAGAGCACTAGAATGGAAACTCAGGTTTATCTAAGGGAGAGAAAGAAATGGCGATGCAGATAAGTATGAAGGACTAGCATTTTTGCCGCTTTCATACTTTTAAAAAGATAAGTATCTGTTTAAAGAAAAGAAAATATTCATGAAATGGTTTCATGTCTCTAGGTTTCTTCATTTACATTGAAATGCATAAAGACTGAAGTTGATGTTATTACAATATTAAATTTAAGCAGGCTGTGATAGAGATAGCATGCATATTTAAATTCAAGCTCCAAATATTGTTAAAGTGCTAAATTGAAAAGAAAGTAAAATTATGAGCTAGACTGCTATTTGGCAGTATTAGAAATTATTTATTATTGTCATGTGTTTTTATATTAACCCACAGGCTTCAGGTTAATGAAATGTGTATTTACCGATATTTATAACTAGGAAACTAAGAGAGATAGGAAAGAGAGAAAGAGAGTAAGACAGATCTAGAGAGACAGAAAGACAGAGACACAGAGACAAAGAGACAGACAGAGATGGAGAGGCAGAAAGGCAGAGACAACAGAGACAGAGTGACAGAGAAAGCGAGACAGTAAAGCGAGACAGTAACAGAGACAGAGAAACAGAGACAAAGGGAGAAGCATCAAAACTCCTCCTGAATGAAATATTGAAGTCTGCATTCAAATTCGTTGCTATCATTCATTTCTTGTGAAAAATCAAAAAAGCTAAAATTTCTTTAAATCTTTTCATCTATTAAGCACGGTCAGCAATATCTCCCCTGCAAAAGTTTTCAAAAATGTTATATAAATTCATCCATGCAAATTTCTTGTAACTGTAGGTGACAAACCCCAGTAAATATATGTAAAGAAATTATTTTGTTTGTTTAGTTTAAGTAATATTAAATATATCTTTATGAAGTTTTAAATTAATGAGTTTTCTACTTGGTCCTGACTGACATAAAGCATTATACCATATAAACTTATTACCAGCTCCTTCACCACAGAATGAGTGAAGCTTTTCTGCATGATCCGAAGGTAGAAAAGGACCAGGTCCTTCCAGGCCCACTTTATGCACTGTAAAAATGGGGCAATACCACATCCGTACAGCCTGTTACTGCATAACTCTTTTGTAGGCTAAAGAAATCTTTGGCATAAGTAGATAACGATGAAGGAAATTTTGTGTGTTTAAAGGCTCTGTTCTATTTGTCACTTTTGACATGTGTGGATGAAAACAGAGTGCCATGTGGAGCCCTTCGCCCTGTGTGAGATTTAGATTTTGAAATATCGGTCTGCTTTAATACCAGTCCAACATGATTCATTTAAGGCAGAGAAATTCAAATGCACTGTATTCAGAAGAAGAAGAAAGCATATGTTTTGTCTTAAATTTCACTTAAGACAAGGAGCAGACATTAAAGCATGATGGGTATTTAGTGTATGGTTGTTTAATGACTGATTTAGTGAATATGGTTAAGTGAATTCTCCTTCAGTTTTAAAGGTCAGCTTTAAATAACGAAAAGCTAAAAGTAATCACCATTTTACATTTCTATTGAATTGCCACAGTAAATGCTCTGCAAACAGGAAGGCACCAAGGGAATTCTTACCCAAGCAGCACCAAAGGCAGAGAGTCTGAAGGAAAAGAAAACTCATGAGAAATGCGTGAATATGTAAGTGATTTTGAAGCTTGATGTGTGTGTAAAAGAAAAATATAATGAAAAGAGGAAAGATGACAAATGAAAGAAGATTGCGGAAGACTTTAAGACAAATAACAAGACATTCTTCAAACACAAAAGGAACAGAAGGTCAATGACAGAGGGAGTGGAGATTCCTCCACATGGTCAGAAGAATTTACTGACTGCAAAGACGGGCACAGCTAAAACAAAAAATCAAAAGAGTTCATTGCTGCCCTATCCTCTGAGAGGGCACTGGGGGATGGAATCAGAAATAGTTACACATCTCAGGGGAATGAGAAAAATATATCAAAGGAAGGCTGCACTGTGCTGAACAGTTGCCTAAAATAAGATTAGTTACTTAAAAAAATTAGGAGCTAAAGTTACTTATAACATATATATTATTATTATGCAATTGTTAGAAATATTGTAGCAGTGTCCTCCTTTTCCAAGTCTGTGATATAAGTTATTTAAACTGAAACAGTCATCTGACAAGTAGGTTCTTCACTTAGAAACGATCCCCCAGTGTAGACGCTAGAATTGGCAAATAGCTTTCATAGTACTGCAGAGTGTGTATGGGTCCATACAGAGAAGTCAGCAGGTGATGGGTAGAATACCTGATGTTATTATCACTCCACTTTGCAGAAGGAAATGTAGAAGGAAAAACTGCTTCTACAGCAGAGACTAGACTAAACATAAAAATATACTTGGAAATTGGGACTCATAACATAGCTTTCACAACAGTGTTAGAATAATTCTGTCATGTTATGTCAAGGTCTTTTGGAATAATTCTGTCGTGTTAGGTCAAGGTCTTTGCTCCTATAGCTCAGCCTCTTGAAACTCTGAACTGACCATTTAATGTGTCACTCATTCTTCATGCTAAATATCAAAACTGAGTTTATGGAGAATTCAGGTGGAGAATGAGGAAGCCACTATTTTTATTTGGATAAAAACTTTAGTATAAATTACAAGCCAGGAAATGTAGAATTAGCATTATAAAGGGCCTATAAAACTACTTCTGAAGGAGAATAGTGTGGGAGACAGACTTGAGCCTAGTTTGATATTTCAACTGTCAGGGTCACATGGTTTCCAGGAATCCATGCTAATGAGGCATCCTACCCTCTAATCTGTGATAGGACGTTAAGTCTGTTATGCTAATAAGGTATCCTACCTGTGGTACTGTGATAGGACACTAAACCTGTTATTCTAATAAGGTATCCTACTTGCTGTGCTGTGATTGGACCACCACCCCTATATAAGCTTGTGCCTTCCTGCAATAAAGCAGACCTGTGTCACGGAACCTGGTCTCCTGTGTCTGAATGAGGCTCCGCTGACACAGTCTCCTCACCAGCCTTGGGGTCCAGGACTGGGCAGAAGCAGTGAGGACAAGAGGCAGCACAGGGCAAGCAGGAGAGCAGCCTCAGCCCAGGGCAAGTGGAGTAGCAGCTTCGATGCCCATGAGAATGAAGGAGTGGCCACCACTGGCGGGGACCACAGAATAGATTTTTTTTTTCTAAGTGCAGAAAACATGCTTAGGAAACACCGTGTCAGGAAGCATGTTAGATATTGCCAGACAATCCTAATTGTGTTTTTTATGTGATAATAAGAGCTATGAAGAGGCATTTCAGCAAATTTCCTCCCAGAGGCTATGAAGCACATACAAAGACGGCATGATGGTGACTTCTGTGTCAACTTGTTTGCATCCTGATGCTCATGTGTTCAGCCAAACATTGTTCTAGATGTTTCCAAAAAATTAATTTTGTTTAACTATGATTAACATTTAAATCAGTGTATTACGAGTGAAGGAGGTTACCCTCCATAAGTGATTCCCATCCAGTCAATGGAGAGGTCTTAACACAGTAAAATTTATCTCTTCTGAGAAATTTGTCTCTTCTGAGCAAGTGGGAATTTGGCTTTTAGACTAACGTTGAAGTCAAACTCATCCTCTTGCCTGGGTCTTCAGTTTACTGGCATACTATGTCAGATTTTGAATTCACTAAACCTCCATTATCATCACATGGACTAATCATGTAAATTCAGTCCCTTATCCATATCTTCACAACTATACTAAAGTTTTATCAGTTCCTAATTCTCCTTATTGTATCTAGAGGCATTTTTTACAGATTTTAAAAATTATATGTATTCGGGGGAACAAGGAAATACTGGTATGCTCACATTAGTACAAGTACACTTGAAGGCCAGAAAAGGGTATCAAATGTCCTGGATTTGGAGTTGCAGGCTTTTCCACATGGGTGTTGGCAACTTAACACAACTCATTCACTGAAATAATCCTCAAAAAGATGACAATATATGCACTATATGCCCAAATGTTCATTAAAATATCAGTAAGAGCCAGGCGTTGTGGTGTACGCCTTTAATCCCAGCACTTGGGAGGCAGAGGCAGATGGATCTTTGTGAGTTTGAGGCCAGCCTGGTCTACATAGTGAGCTCCATGACAGCTGGGGCTACAGGGAGACCCTGTCTCAAAAAGACAAAAAATAATTAATAAATAAATCAATAAGAATAAAAGTTTTGCAATGGTTTAATGGATATTTTCCATCCACTTTTCTTTGAGATTGAAGATCTGATTTGTTACTCTTATAGATCATAATTTTGGATGGACTCAGGTTTAGAAGTAGAAGCTTAGTGAGTGAGGACAGCTCTATATCTCTTTGCCATTACCTTCTGGTGTTTTTCTTTAGCCGTCTTCATTCTCCTGGTTAAAAATTAGCATATTCTATGACTCTTCCTTTTCTTTTTTCTTTTTTTTTCCTGTTATATAAATTTTTTATTTTTTTAAATTTTTATTAAATATTTTTCATACAAAACAGCTCAAAATCATCTTTACATCCCATCCCCACTGGCACCATCCCACAGCCCCACCACCACCACAGGAGCCCATATACTCGGTCATGCCTGTCAGGGTTCACTGGGTTGTCAGTGTCACCAGTCCTTCCCCAGTGCAAGTCCATCCACTAAGTCTAGTCATAGTGCCTAGAGTCCAGTGTTTTAGGAAGATCAGCTCTTCTTCATTCAGCAGCAATCAGTTGCCAACATTCCTTCAGATAAGATTGAGGTCTATTGTTCCTTTTCCAGGTTCTGTGCTGGGTTATTGTCTGCTTGTGTTTGCATGGGACCTGTGTATGGTGACACTACTGCCATGGAATCATATGGGCAGGTTCCCAGGAGCTTGTAGGACTCCATTTGCATATGGTCATGCACCTCTTCTCTGGCTCTTACGACCTTTCTGCCCCTTTTTCCACAATGGTCCCTGAGCCTTGGGTGGGAGAAGTTTAATAAAGGTATCCTGTCTGAGGACCAGCATAGAGCAGACTCTTAATCTCTACACTTTGATTATTTGTGACCTTTTGTGTTCCTGGCACTCTGCTGCAAAAAGAAGCTTCATTATTGAGGCCTGAGAGATTTGTTATAGTGTCCTCCTCATTATCCCTTCTATATGCTCCAGGAGCCTTAGGTGTAGAGGTTGCATAGATACATTTTTTTCACATAGTTAGAAAACATATTAGTCTAGGGATATGACAGCCTTGTGGTTTCCTCTAAGATTTATGACCACTCCAGACATATGTATTAGGTTATGTTTGCATTACCACACTTGAGTTTCCTCCCTTTGAGTGGGTCTTTAGTCAAATTAGATAGCTGTTGATTGCCCCAACATGAGTGCCACTACTGATTCACTCTCCCATCTCCCCTGCCCGTCTCTCCTCCTAGCCAGGGTCCTGTCCCATTCCTTGTCTTGGTGTCCCAGGCACCTGGGTAACCACCACTGCTTCTTGATCCTTTGCACCCAGACCAGCTCAATTCCTTCTCAGATCCCAGGAATACTCTGGGCCTGGCCCCACCCTCACCTCCCTCTGCTTCCTTGGGCCGGCAGGACCCACAGGCCTCTTTCCAACCCAGAGGCCACTCTCTGGGGTAAGTCGATCATGCCCTCTGTGCCTTGACTACCCCAGCCTCATTCACCCTCCCATCTCCACCACCAGCTGACTAGATTCACCAGAAGGGCAAGTAGTGGGGCATGGCTGGGGGTGCCGACAACACAGCAGACAGTAGCAGGAATATCAGATTATAAGGACTCTAGTGGAGGAGGGGAGGCTATGGGAGAGTGCCATCTGGAAAGTGGGTGTATAGTTGAATAAGATGGTTTGGGATGTTCTGTGTGATACAAACACACACACACACACAAAATCAACAAATTAAAAAAAATGTTTTATATTTGAGGAGGAAGCATGGAAATTTACATCATGTTAATTAGTAGAGGTGATAAACATTACCATTGAAATCTACCTGATGACCTTATAGACATACACAGGTGTCAAGGATCTGAGTGCTGATTATCACTACTAATAATCAGATACATACAGAGTAGAGATGCATTCACCAACATCTCAGTGTTAGTAGCAAAAATAATGAGTCTTTCTGCAAGGAACAGCATATTCTAAAATGAAACGGAGATTTTTTTTTTTTTTTTTTTTTGGTCCTTTTGAGACAGGGTCTCCCTGTAGCCCCAGCTGTCCTAGAACTCACTATGAAGACCAGGCTGGCCTTAAACTAACAGAGATCCACCTGCCTCTGCCTCCCAAGTGCTGGTATTAAAGGCATGTGCCACCACTCCTGGTGAAATGGAGATCTTTTTCAAAGGCTAAAAACTTATTCAATTTTATATCTTACAGGGCTTATACTGAGTTCAGTACTGTATAACTGTATTAATTCAACTGTAAACCTAAAAATTTGCAGCCACTTGTGAAAGAGATGTACTCTTACTCTGGAGTATGCTACTGAATATGTTAAAGCTGTAGTGAAATGCTTCTTCTAATCATGTAGTTATTAAAAAAATTTTTTTAAAAGATTAAAAAATAATAACTCCTCCCTGGCTCTTAGAGTTTTTCCAGCCACTCTTCCATGATTGTCCCTGAGCCTTGGGTGGGGGAAGTTTAATAAAGGGATCCTGTCCAAGGACTGTCATTCAGCAGACTCTTGATTGCTACACTTTGGCTATTTGTGACCTTTTGGCCCTCCACTGCATGAGGAAGCTTCATTATTGAGACCTGAGAGATTCATTAGAGTCCTCTTCCTTATCCCTCTTCTATGTTCCATGAGCCTTAGGTGTAAAGGTTGCATTGTAGATGTGTCCCTCAGGCCAGAGGAATTCATAGACAATGTCCATGTGTGACTAGTTGTGGTATTTGGTATTAGTCTCCGACTAGTGAGAAATGAGCTTCTTTTATGAGTGGTGACTGGAATATTTGTCTGTAAATATAAGGATATGTATTTTGCGCATAGTAAGAAATCACATTAATTTAGCAATGTGACAGTCTTGGGGTTTTCTCTAAGATCTATGGCCACTCCAGCCATGTATATTAGGTTTTATTTATATTACCACACTTGCGTTTCCTCCCTTTGAGTGGGTGTTTAGTCAAATTAGGTAGTCGTTGATTGCCCCCAAGTAAAGAGTGCCACTACTGCACCAATGACATATACTGTGTTGGCCACTGATGTGCTTATTTGCTCTTGAAGCTGGTGTTGGATCATCCATTGATGTTCTCCCTTGGCATCTTCATAGTGCTCTCCAAATCTATGAGAGCCAGTCATTGCAGGCCACTTGCAGCTCTATTGCTTCAAATCCTGTGTCTGAAGTATGCTCCAGTTTCAGCAGTAGGGTCTTACCTTCAAGTTCTGGGAGGCCATCAAGGGCTGTAGCAATAGCCTGAAAAATTTTGGGAGTTCGTTAAAAGACCCTGGAAAACAACTCAAAAGAAGGTGTCTTGTTTCTGGCAGTGTTTCTTGTCATGTGCAAAATATGTATCCGTATATTCACAAATATCCCAGTCACCACTCATCAAAAAGCCCATTTCGCACCAGTCAGAGACTATTACCAAGTACTACAACTGGTCACACACAGACATTGCCTATGAATTGCCCCAGCCTGAGTGACACATCTGCAATGCAACCTCTTCCTTTTTCTTAGTGTTTTCTTTTTCCTTTGGAAATTGAGTTGGCAGTTGGCTTTTTTTTTTTTTTTTTTTTTTTTTTTTTTGAAATTTGAGTGGGGTGTTTGTTTTTTTTTTTTTTTTTTTTTTTTTTTTTTGCAGGACATGTGGAGTAGCAAGACTCTGAATCTTGGGTGCTTTCATTTGGTCCTGGTCTTCTACCTTTTAGGTTAACTTTTCTTTCTGAAAAACAATTAGTGGAAATAATCTTTACAGACATTGGAAATTTTGTAGACCCTGCTAAACCAAGTTGAGAACAGTCAGACTTGCATCAATATTGTATTCCCAAACAGATGTGTAGTTTCTATTTCCTGTTCTCTTTTGTCAAAGTAATCTTTTTACCTAATTTCAGGTCCACTGTTGCTGAGATCGAAAATATCTAACTTCATAAGAAAAATTGGTCATCCCCACAACCACTTCACATGTCAAACCAACCAGCTTGTCTTGGGAAGGCGGTAATCAGATTCTTCTTTTCTTTTTTCACTCTTTTTACTTTCATGTGTGCATGTGTGTGTGTCTGTGGTGCCTATACATGGGTATATTTTCACATTTATATGGGGACTTGTGTGTGTGTACAAGTGTATTTCCACATTTGTATGTATTTACCTACAGAGGCCCCAAGTTGAATATCACTGAATTGATCTTACACTCCATTCTCTGAGTCAGACTCTCTCAGTCAAATCCAGAATTAACCAGTAGGGCTAGTATTATTATTAGTCAAGTCCTCTTCCTGAGCCTGGAATTACAGGTAGCTGTCAGGCCCACAAGGCATTTACATTAGCTCTAAGGGCAGAACTCCAGTCCTCCTGCTTTCAGGGTATGGTGATTTGAATGAAAAATGTCCCCATAGGCTGAAGAATTTGAATACTTGGTCCCAGTTTGTGGATCTCTTTGGGGGATGTCATGGAGCTTTTTGGAGGTGTGGCCTTGCTGTAGGATGCATGTCCCTTGGGGACAGGCTTTAAGAGTTCATGGCCTCAACAACCCACAGGCTTCTTTGCAACCCCCAGGACTCCTTCTCTGGTGTAAGTTGATCAAACCCTCCAGCTTGACTCCACCAGCCTCATATTCCCCACCACCACCACCTAGCCTTGGTCCTGTCCTATTCCTTGTCTTGGCACCCTAGGCACCAGGGGAACCACCACTGTTTCCTGATCCTTTGCATCCAGACCAACTCAGTTCCTTCTCAGGTCCCAGGAGCACTGCTCTGGCCCTGGACCTGCCCTCACCTCCCTCTGATTCCCTGGGCTTGCACGATCAACAGACCTCTCTCATACTGGCAGGCCTCTCTCCAGGGTAATTGATCATGCCCTAACCCTTGGCGCCTTGACTCCCTGAGCCTCATTCACCCTCCCATCCCCACTGATGGTCTCTCCTCCAAGACTGGGTCCTGTCCCATTCCTTCTCTTGGCACCACAGACATCTGGTGAACCACAATTGCATCCTGGTCCTTTGCATCCAGACCAACTCAGCTCTTGAGTGCCGTCCCCAGGATCCTTTGGGGCAGCTTCCCACCCCCATCTCCCTTTGCTTTTCTGGGAGGTACAGCCACCAACTGCCCTAGACCAGCATCTTGCCTAAGCCTGGCACCCAGGCCAGTCAAACCCCCAAATTCCTGAGGCCAAAATATTTTCCTGGAGGGATCTAGACCTTAGGAGAACGTCTGAGAGCATCTGATCCTAATCTGATTGGACCTCTGTGGGAACTCCTGAAGACAAAAGCAAACTGGCCACTCCAATATAAAATCAAAAGAGAACTGGAAGCTTAGAGGAACTGGATTTTCATGCCCAAAAAGTAAACCACAAAGACACATAAAGTTTACAAAAAGAAGCAGACCTAAACTTGAAGGCTTGAGTCTCACAAAAGAATCAGAAACTACAAAAGAAATTCACATGTCAAAATCACAGATAAAAAATAATAACATGAAAAACCAAAATAACATATCCCCACCAAATACCAATAGTTCTCTAGAGGAGTACAATGAGAACCCCCTAGAGATAATGCAGGACATGAAACTCAAAAGGACAATTATAAACATGATCAAAGAATTCAGTGAATTTAAAGAACAACAAAGAAATCAAAGAACTTAAGGAAAATAGGGATAAACTTTTGAATGAATTCAGAAAAGAGTTAGAAATATTGAAGACTATTCAGGCTGAAGTGAAGAAGGAAGTGAAACAAAAGTGAAACACTCAGTAAGCCAATTAGAAACAACAGGAGAAAGCCTCACAAATAGGCTGAATTAAATGGACGACAGAGTATCAAGACTGCAAGATAAAGTGGACAAACTAGACCACTCAAGCAAAGATTATGAAAAATTTAAGAAATCACAAGAATAGAATAAGCAGGAATTGTGTGACTCCATAAAATGTCCAAACTTACAAATCATAGGCATACAGGAAGGAGAAGAATCCCAAGATAATAGCATGGACCAGATCTTCAACTGAATTGTGGAAGAATATTTCCCAAAATTAAAGAAAGGCATGCCCATACAAATACAAGAAGCATACAGAACACCAAACAGACAGGACCAGAAAAGAAACTCTCCAGGACACATCACAGTAAAAACAATAAATGTATAAAACAAAGAGACAAAAGTGAAGGTTTCAAAAGAGAAACAACAAGTCACATACAAAGGAAAACCCATTAGGATTACAACTCACCTTTCAATGCAAACTATGAAAGCCAGAAGAGCCTGGACCAAAGTATTCCCAGT
>NW_008359214.1:3343159-3343379 GCF_000622305.1 Nannospalax galili
AAGGAAGCAATACAAAGAGTTGAAGAAAGGAATGACTATACCCAAGGGGTTGCAGAAAGAAATTCAATGAAAGTATGACTGTGGAAAAGTACAGCTATGTCAGCAATGTAAACAGAAGTAAAAATGGCAGAATTCAATACCCATCTTTCATTAATAACTTTAAATATTAATGGACTGAAATCTCCAGTCAAAAGACACAGACTAGGTGAATGAATTAAAA
>NW_008359214.1:3343629-3346469 GCF_000622305.1 Nannospalax galili
CCCAACTTCATAAAAACAATACTACAGGACTTTAAGACCCAGATTAGTCCCAACTCATTAACATTAGGGGACTTCAATACTCCACTGTCTCCATTACATAGGTCAACAGGGCAGAGAGCTAACAGAGTCACATCTGAATTTAACAATACCATATGTCAAATGGACTTAACATACATCTACTGAGTATTCTACCCAAGCACCAAAGGACATAGTTTCTACTCAGCACCCCAGGGAACCTTATCCAAAATCGACCGTATACTGGGGCACAAAACAAACCTCAACAAATACAAATGATTGAAATATTCCATGCATTCTATCAGACCACAATGCAATAAAGCTTACAATCAACACTGGAAGAAGGCCTAAGCACCATATGAACATATGGAGATTAAACAACACACTCAGTGATGAATGGGTTAAAAGAGAAATTAAGAAAGAAATAAAAGTGTTCCTGGAACTAAATAAAAAGGACAATACAACACAAGAAAGCACCTGGGACACACTGAAAGCGGTCCTTAGAAGGAACTTTATAGCTCTAAGTGCCTACATCAAAAAATCGCAAAGAACGTAAATAAATGACTTAACGTTCCAACTCAAGACTCTTGAAAAGCAACAGAAAACGAAACCCAAACCCAGCAGACAAGAAGAAACAACAAAAATCAGAGCAGAAATTAATGAAATTGGAACAAAGAAAACAATACAAACAATCAATGAATCCAAGAGCTGGTTCTTTGAAAAGATAAACAAGATTGACAGACCGCTAGCGCAGTTAACCAAAACAAAGAAAGAGCACCTCCAAATCAACAAAATCAGAGATGAAAGGGGAAACATCACAACAGACACCAGAAAGATACAGAACATTATAAGGGAATACTTTAAAAACCTCTATGCTACTAAATTTGAAAACCTAAAAGAAATGGATGCATATCTAAAGGCATGGGAACCACCACAACTAAACCAAGAAGAGATTAACAGCTTAAACAGACCCATAACACAAAGAGAAATTGAAACAGTAATACAAAACCTCCAGACTAAAAAAAGCCCAGGACCAGATCTACATCCAATACTACTTAATTTATTCAATAAGATAGAAATGGATGGAGAACTTCCAAATTCCTTCTATGAAGCCAGAATCACTGTAATAACAAAGCCAGGCAAAGATACAACCAAAAAAGAAAATTATAGATAAATACCTTTAAAGAACATAGATGCAAAAATTCTCAACAAGATACTTGCAAACCACATACATCAAAAAGATCATCCACCATGATCAAGTCAGCTTTATCTCAGAATTGCAGGGATGTTTCAGTATATGTAAGTCAATAAACATCATAAATCATATAAATGGGCTCAAAGACAAGAACCACATGGTCATTTCAATAGATGCAGAGAAGGCCTTTGACAAAATTCGACATGCATTTTTGTTCAAAGACCTAGAGAGAATTGGACTGGAGGGAACATACCCTAACATAAATATAGCCATATATAACAAACCCACTGCCAACATCATTCTAAATGGAGAAAAACTGGAAGTATTCACATTGAAATCAGGAACCAGACAAGGCTGTCCACCATCTCCACTTCTCTTTAACATAGTGCTTGAAACTCTTGCAAGAGCAATAAGAAAAGAGCACAGAATGAAAGGAGTAATAATCGGAAAAGAAGAGATCAAATTATCTCTTTTTGCAGATGATATGATATTATATCTAAGAGATGCCAAAAATTCCACCAGAAAACTCCATGAAATTTTTAACACATTCAGTAAAGTAGCAGGTAACAAAATTAACCTGCAAAAGTCTGTAGCGTTTCTATATACCAATAAGAAGCAGTCAGAGAAAGAGCACATGGAAAAACTCCCCTTCACAATAGCTGCAAATATACATATATATATATATATCAGAGTAAACCTGACCAAAAACATTGAAGAGCTCTACAATGAAAATTTTATATCTTTAAAGAAAGAGATTGAGGAAGACATCAGAAGATGGAAGGACCTCCTATGCTCATGGATTGGAAGAATTAATATAGTGAAAATGACCATCCTACCAAAAGTCATTTATAGATTCAATGCAATCCTTATCAAAATCCCCACGACATTTTGCACAGAATTGGAATAAAGCAATCCTCAGATTCATATGGAAGCACAAAAGACTTCGGATAGCCAAAACAACACTAAGCACTAAGGGCAATCCTGCGGGGGATTAGTATACCTGATTTTAAGCTGTGTTACAGAGCTATAGTCATAAAAACAACATGGTACTGGCACAAAAATAGACCCATAGATCAATGGAAGAAAATTGAAGACCCAAATATAAGTAAATGCAATTTCAGTCACCTGATATTTGACAAAGGAGCCAAGAATATTCACTAGAGGAAAGACAGCATGTTCAGCAAATGTTGATGTCAAAACTAGATCTGTACCTGTAGAAGAATGAAATTAAATCCCTGCACAAAAGTCAGCTCCAAATGGATCAAAACCTCAATGTAAAGCCTGAAAATCTGAAACTGATAGAAGAAAACATTGGGAAAAACCTACTAGATATAGGTGTAGGAAAGGATTTTCTAAACCAGACATCAATTGCTCATGAAACAAGGGCAAGAATTAACAAACGGAACCTCATAAAATTTAAAAAGCTTCTGTACATCAAAGGAGGCAACCAGGAAAGCAAACAGAAAACCCACAGAATGGGAGAAAATCTTTACCAGTGACATATCTGACAGAGGTTTAATGTCCTAAATATACAATGAACTCAAAAAACAGAGAATCAAGACAAGAAGTAACCCAGTTCAAAGATGTGCTAAGGAGCTGAACAGAGAGTTCTCAAAAGAAGAAGTAAAGA
>NW_008359214.1:3346528-3348325 GCF_000622305.1 Nannospalax galili
TTAAAACCACTTTAAGATTTCATCTTACCCCAGTCAGACTGGCTAAGATCAAGAGAACAAATGATACCAAATGCTGGAGAGGATGTGGGGAAAGGGGAACATTCATCAACTCTTGGTGGGGCTGCAAATTTGATCAACCCCTATGGAAAGCAGTGTGGAGAACTCTTTAAAACACTACAAATGTACCTACCATTTGACCCAGTTATACCACTCCTTGGCATATACCCAATGAACTTATTCTATTGCAGAGACACTTGTATATCCATGTTTGTTTCTGCTCTTTTCACAAAAGCTAAAGATGGAAGCAACCTAAGTGTCCCTCAATTTATGAGTGGATAGGAAAATGTGGTTTATTTATACAATAGCGTTTTACTCAACAGTAAAGAAAGATGAAGTCTTGAAATTTGCAGGTAAATGGATGGAGCTAGGATCTCTTATACTAAGTGAAGTAACACAGACTCAGAAAAAAATCGACATATGTTCTCCATCATATGTGGATCCTAGACCTGAACCCTGGTAAGTGAGTATGTATCCAAACATAACTACATGAACCGGAATAATGGAAATGAAACAGGGAAGTAAAGGAAAAGAAAGAATGTGAAAGAGAACAGTAGGTAACAGGCTTTAATAAGGGAGCTATGGATAAAAATTAGGTTATTTTAAAGGAGGGTTGAATGGAAGGGTATAAAAGGAAACTGGGGAGTAAAAGAAAAGAAGGAGCTCAAGAGAGGTAGGACCATAGGAGAAGGGTATTATTAAGGGAAAAGGGGGGAAATGGGGGCACCTTAAGTGGGAAAACCATAATGGGGGAGTGAGACAACGAGAGAGGTAAATAATGTCTAGCTAATTTTGAAAACAAGATGGAACCATATAACTCCTATAACCTACTGGCAAATCATACATGGCAGATCAAGAAAATATGTCTAGGTATGTTTTACATGAGAACAATTGACCTTTGCCCAAGATTTATCTACGTGACACACAGTAATTACAAGTAGCAGACTGGTAGAACTAAACTTCTTGGATGTTTAAAAGATATACTTTGAGGCCTAAAATAATTTGGTCAGATGGTCATAAAGGGTAATTGTTGCTCCTAGTCCTCCTAGGTCAACTAGTTCCAGGGAACTATGAGTATCTCTCAAAATGTCCTGTAATTGTGGTGGGTCACTTGTCCTCTTGATCAAGCAGGTCATGGAAACCCCACCAGATGGACTTGAACCAGTGTCCATTCTACAAAGAGGAGGGTCAACACAGAGGAATCATTTCCTCCATGTTTCCAACAGTAGCCAAACATGGTCAAGCAGAACCTTTGACTTATCTTCACATAGGTGGAACTGGTAAAAGAAAGGAGCCAGGGGCTCCTCCCAAGCCAATGTGACCCATGAGGAACAGATCCTCAAACAACCTTAAGAGTAAAAATAAATTGGTTTATCTGGGGCAACTATATGGCCTTAAACACCCAAAAGAAAGTATAACCAAAGATTAAAGGGGCCTATATAATTTCTTGAGTCCATATGCATAGCTAAAGTCTACATAACAAGCAAAAATGCCACATAGGAGATACCTTCTTTTGAGTTGCTGGCCAGGGTGGGGAAAGGGACTCCCAGATAGTATCCCAGCACAAGACTGGAAAAATGAACAGCACACGCTAATCTTCTCTAAAGGAATATTGACAACTGCTTGCTGCTAGATGAGGAATAGCTGACCCTCCTAAAACAAAGACCTCTGGATAGGCTGACCAGATCCACCAGAAGGGCAAGTAGTGGGGAATGGCTGGGGGTGCTGACAACACAGTAG
>NW_008359214.1:3348386-3348528 GCF_000622305.1 Nannospalax galili
GGAAGTGGGTGTATAGTTGAATAAGATGGTTTGGGGTATTCTATGTGATACACACACACAAAAAAAATCAACAAATTTTAAAAAATGTGTAATATTATAGTTGAAGGGGAAAGAAAAATCTTCCATGACATAAATAGGCTGA
>NW_008359214.1:3352389-3355424 GCF_000622305.1 Nannospalax galili
TCCCAGATAGTAACCCAGCATAGAACTGGGAAAATGAACAGCAGACCCCAATCTTATCTAAAGGAATATTGACAACCGTTTGCTGCTAGATGAGGAACAGGTGACCCTCCTAAAACAAAGACCTCTAGATAGGCTGACTAGATTTATCAGATGGACAAGTAGTGGGGAATGGCTAGGTGTGCCTACAACACAGTGGACAGTAGCAGGGATAACAGAGCATAAGGGCTCTAGTGGGGAGAGGGAGGCTATGGGAGGGTGCCATACAGGAAGTTGGTGCACAGTTGAATAAGATGGTTTGGGATGTTCTGTGTGATACACACACACACACACACACACACACACAATCAACAAATTAAAAAAATGTATTATATTTGAGGAGGAAGCATGGAAATTTACGTCATGTTAATTAGTGGAAGTGATAAACATTGCCTTTGAAATCTACCCAATGACTTTATAGACATACTCAGGCAACAAAGATCCAAGTGCAATCGATTATGACTAGTAATAATCAGATACATACAGATTAGAGATGAATGCACCAACATCTCAGTGTTAGTACCAAAAACAATGAGGCTTTCTGCAAGGAACAATATATTCTAAAATGAAATGGAGCTCTTATTTAAAGGTTAAAAACTCATTCAAGTTAATGTCTTGTATGGCTTATACTGAGTTCAATATTGTGTAACTCTATTAATTCAACAGTGAACCTACAAACTTCTCCCACTTGTGAAAGAGATGGACTCTTGATCTGGAGTGTGTTACTGAATATGTTAAAGCTGTAGTGAAATGCTTCTCCTAATCATGTAGTTATTAAAAATTAAAAAAATAATGATTAAGAAAATAATAATTCTCCAAAGCATAAAAATTTGCTCCTTAATAATTAGTAGATGTGAAAAACATTACCACTGAAATCTACCTGATGATTTATATCCATGCTTAGATGCCAAGGAGCTGAGAAAGTAACTGACTGTGACTAGTAATAATCAGATATATAGAGATTAGAAACTCATGTGCAAACATCTTATTGTCAATTGCATAAAAAATGAATTTTTTGTATGAAACTGTGTATTTTAATGATTAAATGGATATTCTTTTTTTAATGTTAAAACCTCATTTAATTTTATGTCTTATAGGGTTTATACTGAGTACAATATTGTATAACTGTAGTAATTCAAGTGTAAGCCTAAAAACTTACAGCCAGTTTTGAAAGAGATGCATCTTAACTCAGGAAATTGTTACTGAATATCTCAATGCTGTTGTAATGAAATGCTTCTTCTAAGTATGTGGTTATTAAATAAATAATTTTAAAATAAAAGAATTCATAGCCTCTCCGCACTTCCAGTTTTCTATCCCTGCTTAATGCTCTTAGATTCCTGCTCCGGCCACCTGCTCTACTCCAAGACAATGAAAAAATGTTCAAAGCAGAAGGATGCTCTCCCATGTGAAAGTAACCGAACTTATGAAATTAACATAAAGATGCCTAAACTTGAGACTAGGTCTGATATTGGAGATGCTCATTGAACTCACACTCATTTTCCATTGCAGTCAGTGCATTTTCAAGTCTTGTGATTTAATTAACCTTCTTTAAATCCTCACCCCTTATAATACACAATAATCAATTGTTTAAGATCCATCTCTGGAGAAATATGGAAAATAGGGAAATATGGAGAAATATTTTATGTTCCAAAAGAGACTGGGTGAATTTGCAAAATCCTACCTTTGGCTTTACCTCTAGAATGAGGCAAAAGAAAGTTTTACAATTTCTGTGTCTAGGTTTTTTAAATTTATATTGGACATAAATGTTCAATTCTGATTCTGGAAGGTGACAGTTTTCACAATTTTGTACTCCTTTTTATAACATGTAGACTGCCACAGGCAGGGACAGCTTCCTGAGCACATACACTCTGCACAACCAGAGAACCACTAAGCTTGAATTAATGCTGTGCTACCAGCATCTTGAAATTACTAATAATTTTTTAACAAAAGACTTCAAGTTTTCATATTTGTGCTAGATTTCACCAATTACATGCTTGATACTGCTCATCCTATGGAAGGACTGTAGTTTATGCATGGACTGACTATTTTGACTTTGAACATTAATATATTATGGCCACTCCTTCACATGCGGAGCAGCTCCTGTCACTGAAGATTTTGTCTCTCACATCTAACATAATCTATACATGATACTGAGTCCGTGGCTGATGAGCATAATTTGATTTTTAGTGGAGCATTGTCTTCACTTTGATCAAAATGATGTGAAATTCTAGATATGTAGTGATTTTAGAAACACTTTGAAATTTATAAAATGAAATGTCTTTTACTAAAATCATTTTGTGATATACAAGATGTTACCTAAAAATACTCCAATTGTATTGTAAAGAACATTCATGCAATTTTTAGGACAAGACAAAATACTGGTATATTAGTATTGGGAATCGCAGTAATGCAGTTTCTACAAAATCATAATTTGGGATTATAATAAAAATATAGTTGTGCATCAAACTTTATCACCTAAGAACTGTCTACTATTAGCTGTATGTTTCAAATTACACATATTATAAAAACCATAATTCAGTAATGGGTTGAATTTCTCATATATCTCATTCAAATCTAAAATGATCATAGTTAGATTTTTAAATTGCCTCTGACAAGAAATTGTTAGCAAGCATGGAGTGTTGAGCTTTGTAAGAAATCTATAGCAAATTATTTTCATGAGGTACCTTTAGGTCAGCACTTTGCAGACTGTTTTTTAAGCTTCTAGTTATAACATGCTGCTGACAATAAAATAATGATGTTATTAATTTGAACATTTTTCACTTTTCAAATACATTCGACCTTTGACAGCTGTGGGCTGATATCAGTATCCAAAGTCTGGTTTTTATTTTCAAATTTATCTGTTCATAAATTATATCAAGATGCAGTTACATTCGAATAGTTGTTCTAGCAACTCCAGGGGGAAAATATTTGTTTTACTTGTTTGTATGGATATATGTATATCTCTATATAGAGATATGCATATATACACACACACTACT
>NW_008359214.1:3355507-3362791 GCF_000622305.1 Nannospalax galili
ATACACAGACACTACTATATATAATTAAATATATACATATGCATACAAGTATACATATGAATATATGTGTACATAAAAGTAAAAATAATATTAATTTTAATGAAACATTGTCTTCAACTTAGTCAAAAGAATGTTAAACTTCTATCTCCCTCTATAATAGCTAACTATTGAGGAATGGGCTTACCAGTACTATAAGATCGGGCTACAGGGTGGAGGAGAAAACAAAGAGCTATTTCTTACCACAGATATATGACAAACTTAGATGTGAAAATTGTCCAAGTGAGTGAATTTAGTGGCAAAGGGCATTAAGATGCAGATCTTGGTTTGATTTTTGAGTATGGCTATAATATTTAAACTGTGATGAAACGAGTGTAAAAGAAATTGTGTTCTTTTGTGTGCTTATAATAAACTATAAACATATGGTCATGCACCTCCTCCCTGGAAAATAAATTAACTATAAACAACCAAAATCCTGCAAGTTTTTAAAAATTACCCAATTGTTAAAATAAAAATAGTACTGCAAAATACACTTCACTGTGTATGCACATATATGTATGTCCTTGAGGGTGCAGATGCACATATGTGCAAGTATACCCGTATTTGTTCCCATACATGCAGAAATCAGAAGACAGTCTTAGCTGTATTCCTCAGATGTCATCCACCCTTTGTTTCTCAAGATAATCTCTCTGGCTTGGAATTTATCAGGTAGCCTGGACTGGCTAGCCAGGAAGCATCAGTGATCTTTCTTCCCCAACCTCACCAGTGCTGGGAATACAAGTGTTAACCACCACACGGACACTTTTCATTTGGACTGTGGGGCTGGAACTGATGTCCTTGTGCTTACAAATTACGCATTTTACCAATTGATTTAAGTCCCTACCTCCAAAAATACTGTTCATTACACACTCTGTACTGTTTTTAATTAATAGATTAAACATGCATGTATTTGTCATATGTAATGCATTTTCTGTAGAACACAGTGGAATGGCTAATTTTAAGGAAATAATGTGAACATCTTCTTGTTTAAACCTTTTTATTAATGTGCTTATATTTTAACATGTATGTTGTATTTCCATTACTATGTTTTCCTAATAGAGATAAAATCCCATAGTTCTCTATATTTATGTTATGGCCAGTCATTTTACTAGGTGTTTTTTTTTTCTACAGATATTTGATTGTCATTAGTATAATTATATATGTACGTAAAACCATACCAATTTTGAGTAGCTCACATTTTTCTTACTGAAAATTTATGATTTTTGCTTTATATATTTTATGCTGAGGTCTGTAATATCTGAGCCATTAACAGTTTATCATGCACAGTGATATTAGTGGCCTTTATTCCTGAATTAAAAAGCAACTTCTAGGATTACTTTAATACTGTTGTATTTCATGTTTATTTACTTTGGTTAGAATTTGATCATATGTAGTTAGTTTCCACTGATTCAAATTTCTTTAATCTTTTAAGCCATGTAGTTTGCTAAAATATATCCATTTTGATTTCTGTGGATAATCACACCATATTTTTCTTTCAAAACAGGTTCAAATATCAAGGGGCAGTGATGGAAAAATTGGTCCACTGTGTGGAATGAAAGCTGAACCCTGAGCTTGGATTTATGCAAAGGGTACTCTAGATGTTTAGATATTAATGTGAATTCTAATCATTTATGAGGGATAAAATCTATTTTACAATTCTGAAATAAAAAATGACCTAAATAAAATCCATGTTCAAAAAGCAATTTAAGAGTCAAATATAGATATTCATAGTAGGAATACTACAGATGTGGGTTATGGTCTAGTTTATCACATCCAGAGAAACACTGTGTAATATTACCTCATATTGCTTAATTATATAATATATACCTTATTTCTCCTTTAATAAGAGATTATTATTCATTTACATTTTATTGAATTAGAGAACTTACATATCATTAACTCATCCACAAATTCACTGTTAGTTTATAAGTTACTGTTAGTTTATAAGTTTATAAGCTGAATTACATCTCCACAAAATTAAAACATTCGAGTCTTCATCTCAGTTACCACTAACCATTACATATATGCAGAGTTATTTTATAAGATTTTATTATATGTATATACTATAGAATATAAATGACCTTGAGGGAAAGATCTTTCTGGATCTTACCTTGGCTTAGAGGTATGCATGCTTTTGCTTGACTTCCCTCTGCAGAAATCTATATCTATGTGTTCTCTTCTCTCAAGACAAATAATGAGAAAAAAGAATATCCTGAAGTATTCTTTGTGACTTAGTATGAAGGACACAATGCATCATCTTCAATATCTTAGCATTATATTGACATTAACCAAACTTTATCTAGTGTGCGGGTAGTCTAGAGAGTTCATGAATACCAGGAAGTGAGGATCACTATAGGGAAGTCATCAAAGCAATGATGTTGAAAAACTTTAACATCACAGAATACTATATTAATTATTTAGTTGTATCACATAGAATCTCCTCAATTACTGCACTGCAATTGCAGAAGAGAGATAGCCTTACCTAAAGTCAAAAGTGCCTTCCAGTAGATCCCAACTTAAACTAAAGGGGAAAAGTTTTAATTATCACTGTGAATTCTATGCAACATGAACACAAGCATATTACACATGTATTTCTTTTTTATGACTGTAATTTAGCTTGTGAGAAATAAAATACTTAAAACTTAGATTTGTCATGATGAACGACGGAATAAGTGCATTTTGTTTCAGGTTACTATACAGCCTTGATGATGTAGAGAATTCCACTGGCTTTTGTCTCATACCTGTTCAGATGGGCAGTATAACAAACTGCTTACATCTCAGAAGTTCACACTGAGTGCAAAGATTACTGATGAGACACAGCAATGAGCACTATAACTATGAAAAGGTGGCATGTCTTCATTAAGTGATTTTCAGAAGTGCCTCATAAATGCCATTTGAATATTTGTAATTGTTTAGCATATATTACAAATAAATAATACCTAACATAATCATGGCATGAAATTAATTTCAGGTGACCTCTACCAAGGCAACATTCTTTTCTGTCCAATTAGCTCATCAAGGAGCCAGACTTACAATGCCTCTTATACTAATGATAGTATTGATCTTCAGATACCATTTATCTTTATTCAAGTTGAGTGCCCAGATGCAAATGCAATAGGAAAAGCACTTAGAGGTATATAATAATCCTTTTCCGTGTTAAAGTCCAATGTTATTAGCTGGTTCTAGACTGTTGAATGATGGACAGTAGAAAGTGCTACAGGAAACTCCTGGTTCTAAATGAACATGTTTGAATGGCTTCAAAGTTCAATTTGTTAGCACTATTTCACAGGAAAAATAATGCTACTGTTTAGTGATATTCCACATCAACTACAACCGGTATATGATTTTGAATGTATTCTATGAAAGATGTAGCTATCTGTCATTAAGCACTACACTAAATGATTTATGAGACAATGACGTAATGTATTCTTCCTTTGATTTTATTTCGGACAAAAGGAGTGGAAAAGCATTTGGCCTGCAGAAAGGATTTGTTGCCCAGAACTTAAGGCATTGTTTTATCACTAATTTTAGTTGTATAACTCCATCTAATATGGTTGATTCAGAAATCATTATGTAAATACAGAGAATTGTCAAACAAACTCAAAATGTAACTTATTTGCTTGGAGCTTTGTAGCTAGTGATAACAAAACTGCTATTAAACATCTACAGGAATGTATCCAGTGAAATAATGATTTTTTCTCAGTCCTCAACATATCTTGGGAGGCAAATTGTGTTGATTCTAGAGAAGAGATAGAAAGTGGAATTTAAATAAGGTGCACTGGATATCATTAAATGAGTTTAATAATGGCTTACAAAAAAAGAAATGATAAAAATTTGCTCCTTATAATTAGCAGATGTGAAAAACATCACTGAAATCTACCTGACAACTTTATATCTATGCTCAGATGCCAAGAATCTCAGAAAGTAAATGTGACTAGTAATAATCAGATATATAGAGATTAGAAACACATGTGCAAACATCGTAGTGTCAATTGCATTAAAAATGAATTTTTCTATATGAAACTGTATTTTAATAATGAACTGGAAATCTTTTTTAAAGGTTAAAACCTTTAAAGTGTTTATATTGAGTACAATATTGTATAACTGTATTAATTCAACTATAAACCTAAAAATTTACAGCCAATCTTGAAACAGATGCATCTTAGCTCTGGAAATTGTTATTGAATATGTCAATGCTGTTGTCATGAAATGCTTTTCTAATTATATGGTTATTAAATAAATAATTTAAAAAAGAAAAGGTTACAAGAAATACTGAATATTTTCGAGTAGACAATTAAGGAACCTGAAGGTACATAAAAATAGACTATACAATTTTAAAATTTGTTTTTGTTTTCTGCTTAGGGATAGAGAAAAATATAAATGGTGTTTACTCTTTTACTTATTATTAAAATTTTCTGCATAACTAAGGTAGTAAGCAGATAATAAATCTTTTAATCTGAATAAAATGGCTCTAAATAAAGAGACAATAGTTACCTCTCTTCATAAATGCTTAACAATACAAAAATAAACACAATTATTTTGAGTATGTATGAGTGAAAGTTTAAGAAATAGTGAAAGCAAAGTCATGACAAGGTTGTAACACTGATTTTCAAAGTACATTGACTAAAGAATAGAATGTACTTATTGATACATGGGGCTAAATGGAACTCTTTAGAAAAATAGGAAGTCACTCAAGTTTTCATAGAGCAGTACCACAAAGAATAAGTTGGTGCCTTTTAGGAGTGAAGCTATTTTTGGCCCTTTAACAGCCTAGTTTGGTTCTTAGGGAGGATACCATCCAAAGTACTCAATTTAATTGTCATCAAAGAAAGCAAATTGGAAAGGAATATGTGACTAGTAACTTTGAAATGAGTGCCACCTTTCCCAAAGAGCAGAGTTGGGAAAATCAACAGCATCCTCTCTCCCAGGGTAGTGTTCTAGCACTATCATTAGACACAAGGGGTGTCTGAATTGGTATTGCTTTTGTGTGTCTCCTTTCTGTGTGCAAGTGCATGTCATGATTATCCTGACAATTTTAAGGGGGGTAGTGTGTCTTTTTTTGACACAGGGTCTCCCTACCAGCTGACCTAGAACTCACTATGTAGACCAGGCTGGACTTGAACTCACAGAGATCCATCTGCCTCTCCTCCTCAAGTGCTGGGATTAAAAGCATGTGACACCATGCCCGGCCTGAATATTTCCCTCTTTTAAATATTTTATTAATGATCTTTATTTTCTGTGTATGAGTGCATTCCCTCCCTGCCTGTGTGTAAGTGCACCATGTCATGCAATGTCTGTGGAGGTCAGAAGAGGGCATCAGATTTCCTGGACTGGAATTCCTGACAGTTGTTTTCTGCCATGTGGGTACTGGGAATCAAACCCAGGTCTTCTGTAAGGGCAGCCAGTGCTCTTAACCACTGAGCAATCTCTGCAGCCTATTGACTCTAGCTTTCACTGTTAAGTGGGAGTCGGGGATAGATATCACAAATTAATTTACAACTGTCAATAGAGGCTCTAAAGAGGTAATGTGAATTCTATCATTCACTGTAGCTGCTGAACGTATATTGCCCAAGATCATGAGCTGGATGCCATGCTTGGTTGAGATTCTGGACTGTCTTTCTTGAACAAAAAATGAGAAGAATTACAGTATGGAAAGGAGAGTGTTTGAATATTTCATGATCAGAAATTGAGACCCTGGAAGCTATTAATAAAGCACATAGATAATCTTCCACTTCCCCCTCATAACTACATGACAGGATCAGAATTATAGTTGGTTTGACTAACCTTTGACAGAGATCTAATCAGTGGCCATAAATGAATACCTGGTTTTCTTAAAGCTTATACAGAATAATGTATTCTCTAATAAAGTTTCTTTCCTTGAGTCATCTTGTTCCCATCATTTAAATGGTGATAATCTTCAGAATTCATTTGTATCCATAATCTCATACTACCTGCTCCTTGGATGACCTTTCTTAATTTTATGGCTTCATCTATCAACTATACTTTGGATTAATATTAAGTTCCATTCTAGGTTTCTCCACTGAATTTGAAACTCAAATATCTTGTGAGTATTCAAACATAGTATTACTCCAAATTGAATTGATAATTTAATCACTTCAAATACAGCTATCTTCCTAAATTTTCCTTTTCATTGTAAGTCACTGAAGGTCAAAAAATGGAATTCCCCTAAAATTTGATTCCCTTTTCTGTATGTCTAGTTGCTCACCAAGTCAATGGTGAATCTATTAAATACTTCCAGAATGAATTTTTTTCTCCACCTCCACTGTTTCTTACCTCACAAACTCATAATTTTATCATCAATGGTACTTCTAGGACTGATGAAATTATGGCCTCTTTAGTGACAAAAATAAATCCCATGCCTAGCTTGTTTTGAAAACCAGAGAGAACCATACTACTCCTACAACCTACTGATAAATTATACATAGCAGATCAAGAAATATAGGTCTAGGTAATGTTGACCTGAGAACAACTGGTCTTTGCCCAAGATTTATCTACATGACACAGAGTAATTAAAAGTACCAGAGTGGTGGAACTAACCTTATATAATAATTTGGTCAGAGGGACATAAAGGACAGTTTTTGCTACTAGCCTTCCTAGGTTGAATAGTTCCAGGGGACTATGAGCATCTCTCAAAATGTCCTTTAATGGTGGTGGGTCACCTGTCCTCTTGATAAAGCAGGCTGAAGAGACCCCACCAGATGGACTTGAACCAGTGTCCAGTCTATAAAGGGAGGGTCAACAGAGAGGAATCATTTCCTCCATGCTTCCAATTGAAGACATCCATGGTCAAGCAGGACCTTTGACTTATCTTCACATAGGCAGAATTGGTAAAAGAAAGGAGCCAGGGCCTCATCCAAAGCCCATATGACCCCTGAGGAACAGATCCTCAAACGACCTTAAGAGTAAAAATAAATCGGTTTATGTGGGCCAACTGTATGGCCTTAAATACCCAAAAGGAATGCATAACCAAAGATTAAATGGGCCATCATAATTTCATAAGAGTCCACATGTATAGCTAAAGGCTACATAACAAGCAACAATGCCAGACAGGAGATACCTTCTTTTGAGTTGTTGGCCAGGGTGGCCAAAGGGATTCCCAGATAGTAAACCAGCATAGAACTGGGATAATGAACAGCAGACCCCAATCTTATTCAAAGGAATATAGACAATTGGTTACTGCTAGATGAGGAACATCTGACCCTCCTAAAACAAAGACCTCTAGATAGG
>NW_008359214.1:3362867-3375685 GCF_000622305.1 Nannospalax galili
GATGGGAGGGTGCTACCTGGGTAGTGGATGTATAAAAAAAAATTCTTCAAAGCACAAAAATTTTCTCCTTAATAATTAGTAGATGTGAATAACATTACCATTGAAATCTACCTGATGACTTTATATCCATGCTCAGATGCTAAGGAGCTCAGAAAGTAATCGACTGTGACTAGTAATAATCAAATCTATAGAGATTAGATATGCATGTGCATCTTAGTGTCAATTGTATTAAAAATGAATTTTTCTATATGAAACTGTATTTTAATAATGAAATGGAGATCTTTTTTGAAGTTTAAAACCTCATTTAATTTTATGTCTTATAGGGTTTATACTGAGTACAATAGTGTATAACTGTAATAATTCAACTGTAACCATAAAAATTAACAGCCAATTTTGAAAGAGATGCATCTTAGCTCTGGAAATTGTTATTGAATATGTCAATGCTGTTGTAATGAAATGCTTCTTCTAATTATATGGTTATTAAAAAAAATTTTAAAAACTGAAAAAATAAAAAGAAAAAAAGAAAAAAAAATCACACAATCTGTAGTACAGATTTGAATGAAACAAACCTAGGAAATTTTTTTTTAATTTTCCTCATTTTGGAAAATGGGAAACACTTCAGTGACACTTTCCTATTTTCTTTCATTTTAGCTATTTATGATGCAAATTCTCTAAAACAGATCAAGGTTTTACTTTTTAACATATAAACTTGAAAAGGCCTGATAGGGTGAGAGACATGATCAGACATCCCTCTTGGATTCATTGAATAAACTTTGGGAAAATAATGGTGAAAGGGACATAGGTGGACAAACATTATTCTCTGAAAGTCTACCAAGACTGGATTCAAATGTATTTAATTGTGTGACTCCACAGATATCAGTGTAGGACTGTGTTATGAAAATTTTTGTAATACTTGCAATGCTTTGGGAAATACATTCTTGAAGCAAAAGAAAATTTAAACAACTTAATCAACTTTGGAGAAAGTGTGGTAGAGAATGAAAACTGAGTTGTCTTGGGTCCCTTGGACTTTGTAGTAATAATTTAAGAAAAGAGTGTCTTTCATTTAAGGCAATGCTTTCAAATATGTACTGAAAAAAATTATTATTAACAGAAGAAAAACTAATTGGAAGAGTGAAACTCATACTTTGCCCAGACCAAACTGGTCCTTCCATAGGAGTTCACTAAAAAAAGAAATAAGGATCTGGAGAGAGATGTCTCAGTGGTTAAGGGCACTGGCAGCTCTTGCAGAGGACTCAGATTTGATTCGCAGCACCCACATGGTGGCTACCAAACATCCATAAATTCTAACAGAAGAAAAACTAATTGGAAGAGTGAAACTCATACTTTGCCCAGACCAAACTGGTCCTTCCATAGGAGTTCACTAAAAAAAGAAATAAGGATCTGGAGAGAGATGTCTCAGTGGTTAAGGGCACTGGCAGCTCTTGCAGAGGACTCAGATTTGATTCGCAGCACCCACATGGTGGCTACCAAACATCCATAAATTCAGTTCCAGGGTATCTGAAACCCTCTTCTGACCCCCGTGGGCATTGCACGACACAGGTACACTTACATACGTGCAGGTAGTACACTCATACACATAAAATAAAAATAATAAATAAAACATAAAAAATAAAAATTTAATAAAAGAAGTAAAAACTTTAAGCATGTAAATCAAGACAATGGAGCAATGAAACATAACATATCTGTTGTGCTTATTATAAATATAATTAAGCATTTGTATCCATTGAGATTTTCTGGTGTCTTTTTCAAAAATACATGTGTATTCATCCATAACCAGAAAAACATATTAATAACTTCGAGTTATGCTCAAATGCTTTTCCCAAAAGAAAGCATTGATTGAAAAATAAGTCATTTTTATTATACTTAGCAAATAGTGGAATTAGGGGGAAATGAATGAGATAATGGCCTCCAGAATTCTCTGATGAGTTATGACCTGCTAACCAGACTAATATCAGTGCTTGGTCAAATGTCCACCAATGTTAGAACATTTGCCATGTTTCTCATCTTTTTGTTAAATTGGGGGACTTATAACTGTATCCAAAGTATGGGTAGGGAGAGCTGAAAAAAAGGAGCTTTTGTTAATAATTTATGTTGAATCCGCATGGGCCTTCTTTTAAATTCTCTGCAATTATTGGATAAATCTACTGCATTTATACAGACATTATAAGAAAAAAATCAAAATTATTTTAAATGTTCATTGGGCATAGCAATAAAATATTAAGAAAGTTTAAATATTTAGGGACTTTAAATAACTTTTATTCCTTGTTATAACAAAATCAAACAACTTTGATGATTATTTCATTAATAAATTTTGGCTGTCATGTTTAAGGAATATTTCTGGATTATTTTGATCTATTTATATGCTATTAGTAAAAATGAAATGCCTTTAAAAATAAGCTATGTGTTTAAAGTTTTATTTTCTTTTTCCTTTAATTTTAGCATGAATAAAATGTAGGTCATTACCTATTGGAAGTGATTTAATAGTCTAGGATTGAAATAAAAAGAGGCAAAAAATAATCAAAACTTGGAAGTCTCTTTTAACCATTAGTGTAATTAATGGCCAGTGGACCACACTGGGTCTTCAACTTCAGGTCCCATAGGAAGTACAATGCTTATCAAGTTCCTAGAAGAACAAAGCAAGATTCAGCAGGGCACCGGATTTTTAATGCAGCTATGTGTTTAAGCACTATCTGTTTTGACAGTAAGCTAAAAAAACAAGGTAGAAATGTCTCTGAGGATCAGCCCTTATTCAACATGTAACAGTCATGAAGAAAATATGGTATACATGAATCTTTGTGTTTGGATACACAAGGTTCTCCAGATCTAATTCTCTCTGATGTTGAAAACGAAGGCAAACAACACACATTCATAACATAAACACACAACATACACACACACACACATGAGAACACATACAAAAAGAGAAAAGTGATAAAAGATAGCATGACATGAAATCTTCCATAATATGATTGTTCTTAAACTTTTTTGTTTTTTACTTATAATCTGGTGTCTTTTAAATTTTTGAGACAGCAAAATACGGCTTCTAAATTCTTCTTTTGTAGAGTATAAATGTTCTATTTCTATTGTTTCCTATTGTTTATGTCTCAAGAGAAAACCAGAGGGAAAGAAATATGGGATTTTCATCTTTGACTCTTTCTTCCTTTAAAAGAAAATGTACACAAATATAGACTTTACCTTTGAACTAAGATTTATCACCTTGCAAGTATGTCTAAATATAACATTTATTTATATTTTATGTATTTAAAATATACATGTACATATCTTTCATATATTTATGTATGGATACATATTTAAATATTATTTAGATACTAGCATTAAAATTTAGCATAAATTAGAAGAATAAGAGCTAAAGATGTTTCTCAATGGTAGAGAGCTTCCTTAGAAAGCACAAAGGTCCAGGTTTGATTTCCAGTACTGAAGAAAGAAAGAATTACAACATTATACAAAAAAAGCTATTGATTGATTTGTTGCTTCATAAGTGCAATGCTTATGTCTGTTTAACTGAAAAGAGAATGGTTAAGCACTGAATTAGCTGACATCTTTAGCATTCAGAGTTGCTGTCCTAATAGGTAACAGTGAAAAAAAAAACCAGTAAATTCATTATTTCATTTATATTACTTTAAAATGTATTTTTCATTTCATTAACCAGCTCTGTGATGTGATGATTCAATCAGATACAAGAGTCGATGTTCACATAGTTATGGACTTAATCATTAAACTTTTGGAACCACTGAACAAATTCCAAAAACATTTTTGTATAGTTTTCATTGACTTATCAGTATGCACTACTAAGACAATTTAACCCTTGCTTAATGGGCTCTCCTTTACTTAATGCTCCAGGACATTAATCCTCTTGTCAAATTCTACATGTAGTTTCTGAACTTCAACAGAGATTTCAAAAAGATGCTGAGAAGTACATCTCCTCACCTGCTCAAAAGATATCATCCAGCCTTCCTAATTTCATATCAGCTCAGTTATCAGAGAGTAGAGCAAAAACCATGACCCTCCTCATGTCCCCCTCAATTAGACAATTATTGAAGCCATGGGGCCTTCCTTTACCCTATTGTAGAATTCCAGTAGGAAATGATGTTTCAGACTTTATCGATGCTCTTGAATCTTAGTATGAGCTTTGACACTAATTTAAACACTCGTTACAACTAGCTGTATTTGTATTTCTCTGTCTTTCTGATCTGTGTATTTGTGTAATTCTGGTAACTTTTCTACAGAACCTATTTTTTTCAAGAAGAATGTTTGGGGAGAAAAACACGAGGACTTCTGCCTGACATGATTCATAAATCATCAAGACATGAAGAAGGGCTTTGTATTTACTTCAGTGGACAAAGCTGAGATTCTCTGCTGAATATAGCTGAGATGTTAGATTTCTTAAATGAATATGGTGCTCGTTTTCAGACTAAATATATGGTAGTTTATCTCTCTTCAAATATGTACCTTTTCCATGAGGAAGCACAGTATCCCTTCTGAGTGACACCAGAACCTGTTTACACACAGACACACACACACACACACACAGACACACACACACACACATACACACACATTATTGAGCTTTTGTAATTTCCTACAACAGTTCTTAATCAAATTTAGGCCTAATAACTCATCCATGCCTCCACCATCCCCCCCACCAAACCTCATGTATTCCATAGTACGTGTTAAGTCCTAGTCATTCAAGCATTTGTACCCAAATGTCCTTCAGTGTAAATGTTTAGTGTAGATGGCCAACCAGTGGAATCTGGTCTGCCCATCTAATGATCATATGTAGCCATACTCTCCCTCGCCCAGTAGCAATCATTTTCCAATAGTTCTCAGTTAGGGCCAGCCCACCACCTATTTTTCTCCTCCCCTTTGGGCTCTTCTTTAATTGAGTTGACACGGGCCCCGTGCTTGATGCCTGTTTTTGAATCACTCTTTTTCTGGATGGTCTCATATATTTTAAGCAATTTTCTCTAATAACATTGTACACAATTTTATGAACATTGTGAATATCAGGAAATGGATAAACAATACAATTATTAAAAACTTTTCCTTAAACAATTTAGATAAGACATATAGCAGCTCAATTTAAAAATAGATTATGTAGAAATACGATAACAAGTAGACCTACAATTAAAATACGATATTTTTGCTTGTACTTCACACATGTATAATGTAGTTTGATTAGATTTTACCAAAAGTGTGTTCAATGACTGTTTAATGGCTGTCTTTCAGGAAAAGTCTTGATTTGCAACAGTTGTCAGTGTCTGTGCTGTAAGTGCTCCCATAGTGACTGATTTCAAGCTACTGATATGAAGTCCATAAGCATGCAGTTGATAAAGATGAATAAAATCTTGTCTGCTGCAAGCCAGGTTGAGCCTTGTGTAGAGGACCACTATACACATACATATACATCCAAACTATTTCTAAATATCCATTTCTAAACTACTGCATTATTAAATTTAAAGTCAAATTGTGTGTGTGTGTGTGTGTGTGTGTGTGTGTGTGTATCTGCGCGCGTGTGAGTGCGCATGTGTATGAGGCTTAGAATGCCAAATCTTAGGAGCCTTCAGCTTCAGATAATAGAATCCTGTGTCCTGAGCATCAAAGATAAACATTTCTTGAAGTAACATAAGCAAAAATAATGGGATAAAACTGTGAGAACCATAATCTACATCATAATGGAAATGCATAGCATGTATATTCCTTATATTTCTTAGAGAATAATCACATTTTTATTTTACCAGTTAAGAATCTTTACAAAGAAATTACATTTACTAGAAAAGAACATATATTTATGTGTGTATATAAATGTATTTCATATGTACATGCATATAAACATATATGTGTGCATACATATGAGAAAGACACACAGAAAAAGAGAGAGAAAGAGAGAGATTATTGCTGTATAACCCTAGCTATCTTCAAATTTGACCCTGCTGTCTTAGTCTCCCAAGTGCTGAGATTACAGATGGGTGCAAATCACTCCTAACAAGAAGAATATATTATTAAACTCAGTTCATTCTAGTAGAGAAAATTTTATGTTGTTTAATAATACCCTAAGCTTTCATTATTCATGAAATTCTTGACTTTTGTAACATATGTATTTTTAATTTTATGGTTCAAGTGCAACTTTCAAGCAGTTCTTGCAGGAGATCTACAATACATGAGTTATCAAATTAACAGACTAGTAAATTTTAACTCATGGCTTACATTGATTTTCCTAATAACTCTGCTGTTTTATGATACAGTTTATGAAGAACTTAAAATGAAAAATAAAGGGACCCAGAGAGGATGCTGACACACGCAGTGTCATGGCAGAATCGGTCTGTTAGACCCAAAAGACGTCTTACACTTGAATTTTTACATTTGTTTACTTTATATTTGAAAACAAGCCCAGCTAATCTATCTCTGTATTCGAAGCATTTCTATTCTCTCTCAACATTCATTTTGTGTTTGGGCAATTCTGACTATCAGAAATCTCTTCCTGAAATGAACTGTAATTGGCCTCTACATATGGTTTTCTAGTTATTCTTACTTATATTCAGTGGGTCAACATAAAACAAATTTTTCATTCTGACTCCTTCAAGTAACTAAACTGATTTGATGTTATTTAGATTTTCCTCCATCATTCTGCCTCCATCTGGGAGCTGAAAAGATGGCTCAGTAGATAAAACACATACAAAGCAAGCATGAGGGTCAGAATTCAGATCTCCAGAACCCATGTAAATGCTGGGAGGGCTTGGCGACCTGTCATTCTAGTGCTTGCAAGATGGAGAGAAGGGATCCCTAGAGCAAGCTGGCTACAGACTAGCCCTATTGTATTTTAGAGCTTTTATTCCAACCAAATAAAAGAACATGCCTCAATAAATAAGATGACAAGTAAACCAGAACCCCACCAAACTTCAACTGAGGCCTTTACACACATGTGCACATATATGCCTACACATTTGTACACATGTGGCTTCATGCATACACAAACATACCACATACTCAAACACATGAAAAATAATGTGATTTTCTGTAGAAAATTACATGTACATACTTTTGAATGATTTCCAATTTTTAATATTTTTTTATTATGTTTAAGTGTATGAGTGTATTGCCTGCATGTGTGTAAGTGTACCCATGTTGTGCAATGTCCTGTCAGTGATGATACTGGATTCCCCTGGAACTGGAGGTACAGATGGTTGTTAGCTGCCATGTGGGTGCTGAGAATGGAACCCAGTCCTTTGCAAGAGCAGCGGGTGCTCTTAGCTGCTGATCCATCTTTCCAGCCCTTCCCATATCTATATTAACAGTTTGTGTCAAGAACTAAGAATAAATGTCCTTACATGGTTTCACCAGTGTATAATAAAAAATGATACGAGTATATAGAAAACTGAGGCAATGACTAAGAACACTAATAGCAAAGAATATGCTAAGTCCACATGCCACAAATATAGTCATACCAAGAAACACACACATACATGAACACCACATAGTAATTGATAGTTATATTATTTTTGACTGTGCGGAACGGAACACTCCAGTCCCTTTTTTCTTGAAATTAGGATTTTCCAACAGTACAAATGCTTTTGAACTATCATTTAAATCTGCTTTTAAATAACACCATATCAAATATGGATTTTCCTAAAGCTATCTGAACACATGGTAAAAACAGCAACACCCACAATTTCCTTTAGCATGAAAGTAACATATTGATGACTTCTCATCTTCTATGCTAACAAGTACATCACTCGATGCTAACATATGCAGCTATTTTGGATGACTAAGCATATCTGAAGAGCTACTTTAAAACAGACTTACACAAAATATTTGTCAGAATTCTTTTGTAACAGAATGTATCATATTGCAGGAGCTCATGAGAGTGTCACTATCTCCTGTCCTGTTCCTTTCCTCCTCTGCTGCTGTTAAAAATTAAGATGTGCAGTTGATGACCTCCTGCTTTTCTGTCTTCAGTCTCGGGTTCTTTAATCAGTTATCCTTTTACGCTACATGATTCTTTTTTTTTCTACTGAGCTTTGAATATCTGCCTTCTACAAAGTCTCGGAATTATTTAAATCAAGCAGGATGTTTTAATACTTCCTATGTGAGATTGTGAGTAGGGAAAAAATGGCTAAGAAGAATCTCCTTAATAATTCTGTGGGAAATAATTAATAATTGTTCAGATAATGATTGAAAATTTTTCTTTCCATGAAGTTTTTTCTTTAATATATGGGCAATGGTATGTGAAGCATTTTCCATTAAAGTAAAAATTCATGTTTGAAATCAAAATTATGAGTTTACCAAACAATTACAAAAACTCATTTACATTTTTATTATGTCATAAATTTAGAGTTTCTGGTAAGAAAAGTAACCCTGTGTCATTGACCTATCACTTATACCGAAAGGAAAGAGGTCATAGACCAAAAGGCTAGTCTATCTCCTACATGTCTTGGAGAGGTTTATATGCTATTGCTGCCAGTTTTCAACCAACATTTCACTAGAATTACTTTTTGCAATTTATGTCATTAATTGAATACTCTAACAGTGTCATATGTATTGTATGATTCCAGTTGATCTAAGTAAAGGTGAGAGGATGGCAATAAAGATCAGAGCTGACCTTGTTGAGCATTGCTGATACTACTAGTTATCAAACTTTTAATTTTGATTTTTCTGTATATTATTTAACTTTTATAGCCATGATCAGTGAGTTCTCTGAGCTGACCCTAGATAGATACACTTTGAAAACTGTTATATTCACAGATACATAAGTCTTCAAAATCTGGTAGTTTCAAGGCAAGAATTTGATATCAAAAATCTAAAAAGATTCCAAAGAAATGGGGCTGTTAATTATTGTTCAATCTCAAGCTTGAATTTTGCCTGTCCCTGCATGCTAGCTAGTTTTTATGTCTTCATTTTGATGCAAAAACTGAATTTTCTAATCTCCTCTGCATCTTTGTTCAGTAGTATTGATTATAAACATAAGACCCACTCAATTTTCTTCATAAATGCTTGGTGCTGACATTTCTCACTGTGTTTCAGGTTTAACTTCTCATACCCTGGTTCTGCCACAGGACTCATCTCCTCCTACAGATATGTACCAGTCATTTGTTTTGATTGAGAGAAAATGAAAATAAATAATTGGACATAAATGCAGAAGGCAATAGGAAAGTTCTATTAGAAGCTAAAAGTTGGCCTACATTAGTATTTGTTTTGCTAATGTTATAAATTTTTTCACGTGTCAGTTTAAGTTATTAAAGCGTGTAAAGTAGAGTGAGAGAGGCAGCTCAGCAGTTAAGAGCACTGGGCTTTTGCATAGTGCCTACAAGGTGACACACAGTCATCTGTAACTTTAGTTCCAGGGGCTCTGACTCCTTCTTCTGGCTTCTTTAGGCATTGTACCCATGTGGTGCACTTATCTAAATGCAGGCAACACACACACACACACACACACACACACACAGACACACACACACACTCCACAAAGCAAGAGAAGTGAATTTTGTATGAAACCATTGTCTTTGATTTATGTCATATGGTGAAAAAAGGAATCATCAAAGAAACAATGTGAATGTGTAGCTCAATATTTTCAGTGTGAGGAAACTTTAGAACATTATCTGAAGTTTAGAATATAAGCCTAAAGTAGCCTCTAAGTTAAAAAAGTAATTAAATATGAGAAAATGCATTTGTAAGCTGAAAACATTATTCTTTCTTTATATGTGTCACTGTTAGAAATTACCCTTTCACCTGGAATGCAAAGTTTCTGAGCATGACACACAAACTGCAGTCATGAACTCAGAGCATCTGAGCTGGTAGGGGGAGGGCACATGAGGCCGCAAACCCTCCCAGATGAAATATTGGCTACCCCCAGCTCCTGGGGGAGGGGAAGTCATTGTCCTCAGTTGTGTACCTTGAGTGAACCCACCAGACTCCATTATGCAGTTTCAACCCATGGTCACACAGGCCCACTCAGTGGGTCACAAAACAAAACAGAAAGTCGTGCATACTGAAGAAATACTTATGTGGAAGAAGTTTGAGAAGGCGGGTGGGAGGCTGGAGAGAGTGAGGAGAGAAATCAAACTTCATTGCATATACTATGAAAGAAGAACAAAATTAACTAATAAAAGGAAGTCACACATGTTTTTTCCTATCATAATCTTTAACCTTGATTTTCTAATGTGGACGTTTTTATTAAGATATTTACAACTGTCTGAATGTGCAATTTGAGAGTTTACTTACTTTTAACAGTTTTAACAGTTCTAGTTAGGCAATTGAATTGTCTTTCTGATCTCTTTGCTAGTTGGATAGTTTAAAAAAGATTTAAGCCATTGTAGTAGAATTCTGTCAAGAAACATATTCAAAATGCCAAATGTATTCTAACATGTGCCAAAAAATGTAATATTTCTTGATCCGGTGCAACTCAAGCAGACCATAATAACCTGTTGGGTTAGAAAAGTTGATGCCAGAAGCAGATGATTTCCCTAGAGCCAATCAAAATGATGGAAACATTGGTGCAAAATCACAGCTGAGCAGGTTCAGTTCTCTCTTCACTAGCTACAGATGGCATGTAATTTAGGAATGCCCATTTGGTGGGATTTACCAGTTCCTCTAGAGATCACACATATGGGTTTGCATTTAAAAAGCAATTGCACCACGAATAGCTTTTTAAACAACAGATGTAAGTATTGACAGTAAAAGGATGTCCAAAGAGCAAAGTAAGTCCACACAAGAGAAAAGAGAGCTTATGTTACACTTTACATGGCCTTTTAACTTAAAAAAAAATAACAGAATATGATTATGAAATCAGTCCATACAATGCCTGCCAAGTGTTCTGAATTAGACAAAAGATTCTATTTTCCTACTATATTGCCTTCTGGTAAACTACCCCTTTGGCCACCTTCACACAGCACTGAAATTTCCAGTGTATACCAAAGTATCATGAGAGGAGTCTGAGGTCTGTGAGTCGATCTGTGCTCTCTGTTTTACACAGCATTATTGGTGTGTGTATGTGTGTGTGTGTGTGTGTGTGTGTGTGTGTTCTTCACTCTTCCCACAGGAAGGTCACAAGAGTTCTGTGAAAATCTCATTGTCATTTAGAAGATGAATGTACCTATGTGTTTAAATTGTATGTGAAAAGGGATATTTATTTTTGCAGATGTGTGCACTAGTTACTAAAAGATATTAGTGCAACTCCTGAGGTTTCCAATTGCCTGGCCTTTATTGCTTCCTTTAAAGAAGGAAATTAATTGTGTGAAATTGCTTTGCTGGTAAAACGATGCCAGATTGCAATGGCAGCATTGACCTAATCTAGCAGCTAAATAGGCGATCACATCCTCAGTGAACACTCATAGAAATATTTGATTTCAGGAGAGTGCAGAACCAAAGTTTCCCTGGAGAAACAAGGACATGATTTTTACTCTTGCATTTGGGGGTAGTTCTGTTGTGGTTTTGCCTCTATACTGAAGCTCTTCTTGTTTTTATTGATGGATAAACCTTTGTATCTAACAGTACAATCCTATGTAGAAAGAAAACATAATTAAAGGGTTACGTTTGAACATCAGCTTTTTGACCCGGATTGTTTCTTGATGCAATAAAATACGATGCTACTTTTCTCTCATTCTCAAATGCACTGGTGTGCTAGAATATTAACTGTTATGTAAATGATGATTTTAACCGGAAACCCATTTTTTTTCTGGCTGCCTATTACTAGCATCAAGTGAAAAATTGTGGAAGATGGGATTGCTTTCACTTGGAGGTATGAAGATGGGCAATTGGTGCTATCCAGAAAGCAAAGGGAAATGAAATTGCTTGTACAAAGGGATGAACAGATTCAGATAAGCACTGAAATATTTATGACACCATTATACCAGGTGTAGTGAGGATGGAGAATGTGAAATGCCCATAAAGTATGTACTCAAATAAGAGAACTCTTGCTATGTGCCTTCCACATTTGGCTTTCTGTACTGGTATTTACACAGAAGCTATAATATTGCCCAAATTGTATTAAAATTGCATGTTAGATTAACTCTTATGTTTTCTCTTTTCACAGAAAAGACTACATTAAAAGTATAAATTCTTGCATACTACATATATAACCATAAATACAATTGATTATAGTATTCCCACAGTGCATTAACTTGCTACAGTACAGTGAGATACAAAGTCCAGTTTCAGAAATTTTTTTATTTATTATTTTAATTTTATGTGTATGAGTTTATTGCCTGCATGTGTATTAGTGCACCCATGTCCTGCAATGCCTACAGAGGTCAGAAGAGCACTTTGGATCCCCTGGAACTGGAGTTATGGGTAGTTGTTAGCCACCATGTTAGTGCTGGGAACCGTACCTGGGTCCTCTGCAAGAGCAATCAGTGCTCTTAACTGCTGAGCCATCTCTCCAGGCCCCAGTTTCAGAAATTTAAAGTTAGAGGAAATTAATTAAGAAAAAACAAGCCTTTCTCCTTAGATAAAAATTATCCATTTTATTCATTTATAGAGAACACTTTACGAGCATTTTCCAACATGAAGGAATGTGTGAGGTTTCTTTTTTGGAGGGGGGGAGAATATCCTCAGAAAGAAGACAATGTAAAATTCAAGGCATACAGAAAAGTCCAGAGGTGAAACAAAAAATAATTGAGGGAATAGTCAATAGAGGGGAATAAGTAGATGAAATAAAGTTATTCTGAGTACTGGGGAGAGGGTCACAGTGGAATATTAGAAGATACCACTTCTCCTGTATTTTTGATAAGTCAGGATATTCTCTATTACTAACAGGCAGGCTATGAAAGCAGACCCGGGGGGGG
>NW_008359214.1:3376621-3385645 GCF_000622305.1 Nannospalax galili
ATTTATCCTGATAAAATTTACCTTTTAGGGGAAAACAGATATCAAAGATACATGTTAGGGAATGGAGTTCATAGTGTCCTTGTAAATTAGTAAGTAAACATTTTGAAGAATAGTCTTGCTTTTGGATTTCAAGTGAGGTGTGGGTGTGGCACTGGTGTACATGAGACAATTAGCCAGCCATTTGTGATAGTATTTCCATAATACTGTCACAAAAAACAGTACTACTATAGACATCTGGAAAAAAAAAATGAGAGAAAATTGAAGCAATAATTAAAGGGTTGCTGGAAGTTCGGAAAAGATGAGTGTAACTTAAATAATAAGAGCATTTGAATTGGAGGAGAAACAGAAGAAAGATAATAGAGAAATTCTATTTTAGCCACAAAGAAAAGGACTACCTCCCACTACACACCATAAACTGAGTGCTCAGTCTGACACACAATAAGATTAAAAATATCATGAGGAATCCCAAGGGTATCAGGTTTAGCTGTCTCGGAAAAGATGAGTGTAACTTAAATAATAAGAGCATTTGAATTGGAGGAGAAACAGAAGAAAGATAATAGAGAAATTCTATTTTAGCCACAAAGAAAAGGACTACCTCCCACTACACACCATAAACTGAGTGCTCAGTCTGACACACAATAAGATTAAAAATATCATGAGGAATCCCAAGGGTATCAGGTTTAGCTGTCTCCAATGTCGACATTTTGGACTGGATTGTCGTTTGTTGTGTGTGTTGGAGGACTTTCAGCAGCATTTCTAACCACTTTGGTTCATGGCAGCAGCCTCTCTTTCTCAAGTCAAGTCAACCCAAATGGCATTGCTAAAAGGGCTCTGGGTGGTAAAAATCTGTCCCTATTGCTCAACCATAGATCAGTCTATTAAAGGCTTCAGGAGAGAATGAAGAAATGGGATGTGAGTGGAGCTATGACAGAAAACTTTTGTAGATACAGGATTGGGATTTTATTCTGTCCTTATTGATTCATCTCATTTCCTCGGTGTGGCATTATTTACCAAGTCCTGGTCATATCTTGACATTTCGTTAAGTAATTATCTTATGGTACTAATTAAAACTTTGAAGTAGTTATTACCATCATTTTGCATACAATGAATTTTCCAAAATCACATGGCTAATATTTGTACCTAATTCTTTTCTACCATAAAGTTATATTTAATATTATATTATACAGTTTTTCTAGAGTGTTAATAGCTGATGGTATAACAATCTAGATACACATGTATGCATGCATATTTATTTATATAGTAAAAGATTGCAAGGAAGTTTGTAAATGATTGATTAATAAATAGGCATAGTTACTTCATGTCTTATTTTGTAGAATATAGTGATCACCTTGAAGAATAGATTATCTGCAACATCATATGTATGCCACTCATTACCTGAGCTATATTAATCTTTCTTTATTCAATTTGAGCATACTGTTGACTAATACTTCAATTAGTTCCAGTTTGTTTGATTTCACAGTCCATAAAAGTTAATGTTGGCTCTGTCTACACAGACAAAGTGGAGATTAAGTGATTATTGCAAAAGTATAAATAGCAAATACTCATTCTGTTGATTAATAAAGGTATTCTGGTAAACTTGAACTGTTCATACTGCTTTCTGAATTCATCTGTTTCAAATAATGCATCCCCATTCTATTTTGAGGACTTAATATTAAAAGACAGAAAATGTTAATTAATCTTTAGAGAATGTTATTATGTGTTATACTTATCTCAATGGAAGAAAGTGAAGGATTATTCTGACATAATTTGACAGCTAACCTCAAAGTAACACAACTTTATATCTCAATTTCGTAGGCAAAATGAATTATCACATCGTTATTACACTCAGTTATTTTGTGATTCATGCTCAGAAAGTGAAATAAATAATTTTGGAAACCTCTGAACTATGCACTTTGGTTTAGATCAGTTGCTGCATTAAACAAGATGGTTATTGGTCGCCTATTTATTCAGACTGCCATCTAGGTTCTCTGACCTTCAAGGAGAGAAGAGCTTGCCTTGTCAAACTAGAATGATCAGGACATTTTTAAGTAAACACGTCACAATGACGATCTACATTTAGAGAAAACAGCAAAATGGCACTGGACATCACATCTCTCCTCCTTGGATTTGGAGGCTCAGCCCACCATACAACACTGCACTTTCTGAGTCTTTTGATTTCTTTCCTTCTTCTCTAACTTTGCCCCTTCAGTCAGAAAATCTGATGGGGAATTAGTCTATAGTTCACAAATTTTCGTAACACATATAATTTCTCATTTTTTCCCCTTTCATTTTAAAACAGTGATGAGGTACTGTGGCAAAGGCTAGGCAGGTAGCATATTTGGTGCACAAACCTGAAGACTTGAATTCAAATTTGTGGAATCCACATAAAAATCTCAGCATAGTTATGAGTAACCCCAATACAGTGAGGGAAGTAAGGACAGGGGCAGGAGGACTGCTGCAGTGTGCAGGTCTCCAGACTAACTCCAGGTTTACCGAGAGACCCTTCCTCAAAGGAATAAAGCAGAACATGATAGAGTAGGATGCCTGAAATCCTCATGCCTTCACTATGGCACAGGTGCATACAAGCTCACACACATGTGGGTGCCCACATTACACACACACACACACACACACACACACACACACACACAGACAGAGAGGGAGAGACAGAGACAAAAAGACAGAACAAGAGAGCAAGAGAGCAAAAGAATGCAATGATGAAGCAAAACTTATACTGTTCTGCCATAGAAATAGTAAGTACAGTGTGGATAAGGAGATGGCGTCCATAGTATCACTGGTAGAACTATTGAATAGTGGCGCTATCCTTGCTACACAAGTGTATCCTTGAGCAAGTTGGTAAACTTCTTACCTTGAGTTTTCTCATCTATAAAATTAAAGTAGTAATCACATATAGATATATATCTACCCATACTGATATGATGAATAAATAAGGGAATAAATTTAAAAGATCCCTATGATGATGCTTAGAACATAGTCTTTACTCAGTATTTTCTATTTTATTTCATTGTGTTGGAAAAATAGAAGATTCAAGACAAAAATGCACAAAAAGCTGGAGGGTTTATAAGAATGAACACTTCTTATAACAAGATTACTATTCTTTAAGCAAATAAATTATCATATTTGTTGTTTCTATTCACATGAATATAATGCAAAATGTGTGTAATTTTTTTTATAAATTTTAAATGCTATGGAAGTTCTTTCTTCAAAAACACCAATTATCCCCCAACACTCAAAAAGCACTAACAGTTAATGTTCATTTTAAAATCACCACTTTAGTGGCATAAATATACCTCCTTCATATTCCTCCAAATTTCTTCAGAACTTTACTTTTAGAGAAAGTGAGTAATATACATATTTTGTTAAATAATAGCTGTTTTTATTTACCAAGGTATTTTCTTATTCACCTCTTTTTCTCTAAAACCCATTTGTGAAGAAATATTACAATCTTTTTTGTTTTTGCATGAAAGTTCCCAAGATTTTACTGGCTTCTGTAAGGAAAGAGAATTATTTAATGCATGAGACAAATACAATAGGGATTTTCATATATCAGAATTCAAGTTCTGTCTGAATTAGTAACTCCTAGTGCTGACTCACTGTGCTGTTTGAAAACTTCCCTCTGCTTCAGCTTTCTTCCTATGTTTTGTCTCCCTTATCACTTTTAACATTACTTTAAACATAGGGGTTTCAAGTTGAAATTGTTTAATGCCCAGCTACCTAGATTCAGTAATTAATATTTTATCTTATCTTCAGTATATTTATCCATTTATCATTACATCTATATTAATCTATTGTTTATTTGTCTATGTTGAACCATTTAAAATAAGTTGCAGATGTCTTAATAGTTAACCCTAATACACATGAAATCATAATGGTAATTGTATTCCATTTGTAAGAATAATCTTTCCACTTTGTTTATAAAACTGATCATTGATCTTTTTCATTGCTGTTGTTACCCCCTGAAAGTTTAATTGTGTGTGTGTGTGTGTGTGTGTGTGTGTGTGCATATATGTGTATACATGCCACCACATGTGTGGAGGTGAGAAAACAACTTTTAGAAGCTGGCGCTCCCTCTCCACCATGTGAGACCTGGTGATTGAACTGAGATTGTCAGCTTAATTGTAAGCACTTTTATCCTCTAAACCATCTCACCAACCCTGAGCAGTGACTTTTTTTATATATTCTTTTGCATTTATTTATACTCTGTGTGTGTTATTTGTGCATGTGTGTGTGTGCATATGTGTGTGTGAGCATGTATACTGTGGTGCATGTGTTCATGTATACTGTGGTGCATGTGTTCAGATCAGAGGACAATTTTGTAGAGTCAGTTCTCTCCTACAAGGTAGGTCCTAGGAACTGAACTCAGATTGCGAGGAGTGGCAGCAAGTGCTTTTACCTTCTGATCCATCTCACAGACTCTCAACATTGAATTTTAAAGATGAGAGTCCAGTTATCTTTAAATATTCTTCCTACTAGATTTATTTGATTGCTTTTCCTTACTTCGTTGACTCCACTCCCCTGAATATTATTAGAACTAATTCAAAATCTAATACAGACTTTGGAGAGACTATGTCATAGAGAATTCTGTTCTATAATCATAATCTTCCTGTTACATTTTTATAACTCAGGTATGTTGTGGTTGAAGTTTATTCTGAAGATATTTGTTGAAGATTCCTTTTCTTAGAACCACACTTTAGTTAAGTGCTCTATGCACTTAACTAAAATAATTAGAGTAGAGAAAAACAAACATAAAACAAAACCACCAGTAACCTGCCCTTAACTTATATGCTACTAATAAGATTAAGTGATAAACATAAGTAAGTTATCAATTTAATATTTTGGGAAGGGATACGTGTAATGAAAATAAAGGCATATCCATGGGATGTGAAAGGTCAGAGAAGAGGTGAGAGCAGGACTCGGTACTAGAATGAAAAAGATAGACTTTAGGAGTGATCCAAGAATTAAATAAATCTTAAACGAAGGGCTTCAACAAATTCATATCCAGATGAATGAGTTCAAATAGGCAAAGAGTGTGAGAGAACTGTGTAAAGTAGAACAGTAAAGGACAGACTCCCCATTAAATCTCTAATGAGGACTGTGGCTTATCTCAGTGATATATAGCAGTTTTCATAGCTTCTGGATTGTTGCTGATATTAATAGCTGCTCAGTCTGTTTCTTTACCTTCAGCAGTCACTTGATCTGGTAATTGTTTTGTTATTTCCCTGTAGAATAATATAAAGGATTCAGACTATCATAGTCCTACCAGGATTAGATTATTTTCATTTTGTACTGATTTTCACCAACAGGGGAAACTACACTAAGAGGTAATTTACAGACAAAATCTTCCCTCCTGCATTGTGGAACCGTAGTCCATTTCCTAAAGATAATCCCAGTCAATCACGTAGTTTAACACTGCATCCCCTTTTTGACTGTTGATGCAAAAGCATGAGAAATCAGCAAGGGGCAGATGATATCTTTCTATCCATTTGAACATAATTAATCTTGTGTCTCTTCTTGGAAACATTTCTACTTATAAAAGTGGGACTTCTAGGTTCTATAAAATTATGGAAACTGGAAGAAAAGTTAATTAATCTTTAATTAAGTCATTAAAGATGATACTGAGGGGTCCACCTCCCAATTTTCTCATCTTCATTCTTGGAGCTGTGAATTATGGTGGTAGGAGAAAGAGTGCCCTGTGTAAGATGCTTAACTCAGAGTATGTATGACTTCAGGAGAGTCATGCCCCAGTCTTGTAAGATATTGCCATCTAGCTGGTGCTATAACTAAGCTTTTAAAAGTGTATTACATCATTCTCTTAGCCAACTGCTTCAGAGTGATGAGAAATATACTAAAACCAGTGGATTGCATTACCAGCGATTTATTGGCACAGTTCTTTTGCTGTGAAATGAGCTCCTTGATTAGAAACAATGGTGTATGCGATACTGTGATGAAAAATGAAGCATTCTCTAAATGGTATTATTAGCAATAGAGAAATACACAGGGAAAAAATCCATATTCAGAACAAATATATTATCCAGTGTGAACAAAATGCTGCCTTCCCATGATGCAGTGTGCCATGATGTAATCAGCCTGCCACTAGGGAGCTGAAGATTATCCTGGGTAATAATGACATGCCATCTACTGCTTAGCAATCAGGCACTAAGCATGTCTATAGCCAGATCACTCTTGATCAGTGACTGTTCCCATTTAGAGTCCATATCTACACTATGGCCAATTTGTTTATAATGTAGTGGGCAATTAATTACTGAAGTGAACAGGAAAAGAAGTTGATTGTTGTCACAAACTGATCATCAACCTACCTTATTATTGACATCCTCCCCTGTTTAGGGACTGGAGAGCTGGCTCAGTGGTTAAGAACACTTGCTGCTTTTGCAGAGGACTGAGGTTCACTTCCCAGCACCTATATGGTAGCTAATAACTGTCAGTAACTCCAGTTCTAGGGGATCCAACACCCTCTTCTGACCTGCAAAAGCATTGTACAACATGGTGCCCTTACATACATTCAGGCAGTATACTTAAACACATAAAAATAATTAATATCCTCCCCTGCTGAGTTCAGACTTTGGTAGGGCATTTGTGTAGTAGGCAGAAAACATTCCTTACATTCCTTTGTCACTAATTTTTTAATGATGTCCCTTTTAAACTTTTAACTGTGTGTTCAACTATTGGGTATAGTTGGTATAAAATTGATACATATTTGCAATGCTATTTCCCCATGAAGAAATTTTCAGAGCCTAAGATGCTGTCCACTGTGCAGATTTCTTTTACTACATGTGAATGGAGACCTTGGATATTCATGAACAGCCATCTGCAAAGTAGTAAGCCAGAAGAGACCATGAGGAGCTATACTTCAATTCTAGAAGTCTGAGAAGAAGGAGATGCTGATGGTGGCAGTCCTGGTTTGAGTCTGAAGGTTAGAGAGTCAGTGACCACATCACAGGGCTGAGAGAGAGAGAGAGAGAGAGGGAGAGACTAAAAGAGAGAGTGGATTTGCTGTTCCTCTATGCTTTTCTTCTATCTGGGCTATCAATGGGTTGGATGGTGTACATGCACTTTCATGATATCAGTCTTCCTCATTCAGTCCACTGATTCAAATGCTAATACATTCTGGAAATACCATCAAATACACACCCAGAAATACTGTTTCACCAACAATGTTAACACCTCTTAGCTTAGTTAAATTGGCACATATAATTAACTATCCCACTTGAGAATAGACCTTTAAAGAGAAAAGCTAGAAGCAAGAGGATATGTTAAAACTGTACAAAAGTCCAGAGGCAATCAAATCTTGAATTGGGATAGTTTTGTGGAAACTTTGACTGACTAGTGGATGGATTATTTGAACGTTGAAAGAAATGCCAAAATAGTTCCTGACAGTTGACATATGAATCTAAAAGACAAAGAAAATTCAAGGAAGCCTCTTTGTTAAGGTTCAAGCAGCTGAAGGAGAAATTTGGCATTGACTGAGATGCAGAAGGCTACAGATGGATCATTTTGTTTTGTTTTGATTTGTTTCTATTTAATTGAGTAGCTCAGAGTTCAGTTTTTGCATATGTTGAGTTTAAGACATCAATAGACACAGTTAGTGAGAATATTAAGATGGGATTTAAGATATATAGAATTGGAATTTAGAAAAAGAGGTCTTGGTCTTGGCTCAAGATAAAAATTCAGGAAACCTCTCTAGATCCACAGGGCTCTCTCTGAGGTAAGTCAGTTGTGCCCTCAGAGTCTTGACTCCCCCAGCCTCATTCACCCTCTCATCTCCCCCGCTGGTCTCTCCTCCTACCCTGAGTCCTGTCCCATTCCTTGTCTTGGCACCCCAGACAACTGGGGAACCACCAGTGCTTCCTGATTCTTTGCATCCAGACCAACTCAGTGCCCTCTCCGGTCCTCAGGAGCACTTCAGGCCTGGACCCGCCCTCACCTCCCTCTACTTCCTGGGCCTGCATGACCACCAGCCTCTTTCCTGGACACCTGGGCTGACCATTCCTCTTCCTGATCCTTTGCATCCAGACCAACCCAGCTACTCAGTGCAGTCCCCAGGAACCCTTGGGGACACTTCCCACCCCCCATCTAACTTTGCATCTCAGGGGGGCACGGGCACAAGTTGCTCTAGACCAGCGTATTTCCAGGGTGGGGCTTTCATGTCATCAAACCCCAAAATTCCTGGGGCCAAAATCTTTCCTGGAGGGATCCAGACCTTAGGAGTCAGCTTGGGAACATCTAAACCTCATCTGACTTGGGCCTCTGTGGGAACTCCTGAAGACAAAAACAATCTGGCCACTCCAATATAAAATCAAAAAAGAGAACCAGAAACTTAGAGGAACCAGCTTTTCATGCCCAAAAAGGAAACCACAAACATACATAAAGATCACAAAAAGAAGCAGACCTAAACTTGAAGGCTTGAGTCTCACACAAGAATCAGAAACTACAAAAGAAATTCACATGTCAAAATCACAGACAAAAATAGTAACATGAAAAACCAAAACAATATATCCCCACCAAATACTGATAGTCATCTAGAGGTGTCCAGTGAGAACCCCCTAGAGATAATGCAGGACATGGAAAGCAAAAGAAAAATTATAAACATAATAAAAGAATTCAGTGAATTTAAAGAACACAAAGAAATCAAAAAACCGAAGGAAGATAGGGATAAACTTCTGAATGAATTCAGAAAAGAGTTAGAAATATTGAAGAATACTCAGGCTGAAATGAAGAAGGAAGTAAAACACTCAGCAAGCCAATCAGAAATGACAGGAAAAAGCCTCACCAATAGGATGAATGAAATGGAAAACAGAGTATCAACAATGGAAGATAAAGTGGAAGAACTATACCACTCAAGCAAAGATTATGAAAAATTTAAGAAATTACAGAAATAGAATAAGCAGGAATTTTGTGACACCATAAAAGACCAAACTTACAAATCATAGGCATACAAGAAGGAGAAGAATCCCAAGATAATGACATGGACCAGATCTCTAACAG
>NW_008359214.1:3385814-3388043 GCF_000622305.1 Nannospalax galili
AGCCTGGACTAAGATATCCCCAGGTTTAAAGGACCACAGATGCCACCCCAGATTACTCTACCCATCCAAAATGTCTATTAAAGTCGAACGGGAAAGAAAAATCTTCCATGACATAAATAGGCTAAAGGAATTCATGCCCACAAAACCAGCCATTCAGAGAGTTCTGGAAGCAATACAAAGAGCTGAAGAAAGGACTGACTGTACCGAAGGGTTCTGGAAAGAAATTCAATGAAGGTATAACTTTGGAAAAGTACAGCTATATCAAGAATGTAAATAGAAATAAAAATGACAGGATTCAATACACATCTTTCATTAAAAGCTTTAAATATTAATGGACTGAACTCCCCAGTCAAAAGATACAGACTAGGTGAATGTATTAAGAAACAAAACCCACCTTTTTGTTGTCTGCAAGAAACACATCTCACTTTCAAGGACAGACACTATCTTAGAGTGAAAGGCTGGAAAAAAATATATATCAAGCAAATGGTACTAAGAAAAAAGCAGGCAGAGCAATTCTAATATCTGAAAAAAATAGACTTTAAACTCAAACTAATCACAAGATACAAAGAGGGCCACTTCATTCTTATCAAAGGAACAATAAATCAAGAAGATAATACAATCATGAACATAAATTAACCAAACTCTGGTGAACCCAAATTCATAAAACAACGCTACAGGGCTTTAAGGCCCCAGATCAGTCCCAACTCATTAATAGTAGGGGACTTCAGTACCCCACTGTCTCCATTAGATAGGTCAACAGGGCAGAGAGTTAACAGAGAGACATCTGAATTAAACAATACCATATATCAAATGGACTTAACAGACATCTACCAAGTATGCCACCCAAGCACCAAAGAACATAGTTTTTACTCAGCACCCCAGGGAACCTTCTCCAAAATCGACCCTATATTGTGGCACAAAACAAACCTCAACAAATACAAAAAGACTGAAATATTTCCATGCATTCTATCAGACCACAGTGCAATAAAGCTTACAGTCAACACCGGAAGAAACCCTAATCACCACATGAACACATAGAGATTAAACAACACACTTCTAAATGGTGAAGGGGTCAAAAGAGAAATTAAGGAAGAAATAAAAGTATTCCTGGAACTAAATGAAAAGGACAATACAAAGCAGTCCTCAGAGGGAAGTTTATAACTCTAAGTGCTTACATCAAAAAATCCAAAAGAACACAAGTAAATGACTTAACGTTGCAACTCAAGACACTTGAAAAGCAACAGTAAACAAAACCTAAACCCAGAAGACAAGAAGAAATAACAAAAATCAAATCAGAAATTAATGAAATTGAATCAAAGAAAACAATACAATGAATCAACAAATCCAAGAGCGCATTCTTTGAAAAGATAAACAGTATTGACAGACTGCTAGCCCAGTTAACCAAAAGAAAGAAAGAGCACCTCCAAATCAACAAAATCAGAGATGAAAGGGGAAACATCACAACAGACACCAGAAAGATACAGAACATTATAAGGGAATACTTTAAAAACCTATATGCTACTAAATTTGCTAAAAGAAATGGATGGATATCTAAATCATGGGAACCACCAAAACTAAGCAAAGAAGAGATTAACAGCATAACAGACCCATAACACAAAAAGTAATTGAAACAATAATACAAAACCTCCTGACTAAAAAAAGCCCAGATGGATTTACAGCAGAATTCTATCAGACATTTCAAGAATATCTACATTCAATACTACTCAATTTATTCAAAAATTAGAAATGGAAGGAGAACTTCCAAATTCCTTCTATGAAGCCAGCATCACACTAATACCAAAGCCAGGTAAGATACAATCAAAAAAGAAAACTATAGACCCATATCCTTAGTGAACATTGATGCAAAAATTCTCAACAAGATATGTGCAAACTGCATACAGACACACATCAAAAAGATCATCCACCATGATCAAGTCAGCTTTATCCCAGAAATGCAGGGATGGTTCAATATACGTAAGTTAATAAATGTCATAAATCATATAAATGGGCTCAAAGATTAGAATCACATGGTCATCTCAATAGATGCAAAGAAGGCCTTGACAAAATTCAACATGCATTTATGTTGAAAGCCAATATGATGTTATATCTAAGAGAAACCAAAAATTCCACCAGAAAACTCTTAGAAATTATTAACACATTCAGTAAAGTGGCAGGGTACAAAATTAACCTACAAAAGTCTGTGCCTTTTCTATATGCCAAAAAAAGCAA
>NW_008359214.1:3388068-3389239 GCF_000622305.1 Nannospalax galili
AAAAATATCTTGGAATAAACCTGACCAAAGACATTAAAGAGCTCTACAAGATTTTAACTCTTTAAAGAAAGAAATTGAGGAAGACATCAGAAGATGGAAGGACATTCCATGCTCAAGGACTGGAAGAATTAATATTGTGAAAATGACCATCCTACCAAAAGTCATTTATAGATTCAATGCAATCCCAATCAAAATCCCCATGGCATTTTTCTCAGAATTGGGAAAAACAATTCTAAGATTCATATGGAAGCACAAAAGACTTTGAATAGCCAAAACAACCCTGAGCACTAAGAGCAATGCCAGGGGCGATTACTATACCAGATTTTAAGCTGTATTACAGAGCTGTAGTCATAAAAACAACATGGTACTGGCACAAAAATAGACTATAGATCAATGGAACAAAATGGAAGACCCAAATATGAGTAAATACAATTTCAGCCACCTGAGATTTGACAATGGGGACAAGAATATTCACTGGAGGAAAGACATCATGTTCAGCAAATGGTGCTAGCCAAACTGGATCTCCACCTGTAGAAGAATGATGCTAAACTCCTATCTTTCACCCTGCACAAAAGTCATTTCCAAGTGGATCAAAGACCTCAATGTAAAGCCTGAAACTCTGAAACTGTAGAAACTCTGAAACTCTAGAAAGCATTGGGAAAAACCTACAAGATACAGGTGTAGGAAAGGATTTTCTAAACCAGACATCAGTTGCTCAGGAAATAATGGCAAGAATTAACAAATGGGACCTCATTAAACTAAAAAGCTTCTGTACGTCAAAGGAAGCAACCAGGGAAGTGAACAGAAAACCCACAGAATGGGAGAAAAATCTTCATCAGCAACACATCTGACAGAGGTTTAACATCCAGACTATATAACAAACTCAAAGAACAGAGAATCAAGACAGGAAGTGACCCAATTAAAAGATGGGCTAAGGAGCTGAACAGAAACTGTCAAAAGAAGTAGTAAATCTGGCTAAGAAGCATCTTAAAAGATGTTCAACATCACTAGCAACTAGGGAAATGCAAATTAAAACCACTTTAAGATTTCATCTTACCCCAGTCTGACTGGCTAAGATCAAGAGAACAAATGATACCAAATCTTGGAGAGGATGTGGGGAAAGGGGAACACTCATCCACTGCTGGTGGGGCTGCAAACTTGTTCAACCCCT
>NW_008359214.1:3389528-3399456 GCF_000622305.1 Nannospalax galili
GTCCCTCATTTGGGGACCCTGGAACCAAACACTGATAAATGAGTATGCATCCAGACATAACTCCAAGAATCAGGATATTGGAAAGGAAACAGGGAGGTAAAGGAAAAGTAAGAACCCGAAAGAGAAGAAAAATAGGAAACAGGCCTTAATAAGGGAGATATGGATAAAAATTGGGTTATTTTAAGGGAGGGGGTGGGAAGGGTATACAAGAAACCTAAGGAATAAAGGGAAAGAAGGAGCTGAAGAGAGGTAGGACTGTAGGAAAAGGGTATTACTAAGTCAGAAAGTAGGGAAATGGGGGCATCTTAAGTGGTAAAACAATAATGGAGGGGTGAGACAATACGAGAGATAAATAATGCCTACCTAGTTTTGAAAACCAGAGGGAACCATAGTACTCCTACAAACTACTGACAAATCATCATGTCAGAAATTGAAATATTTGTCTAGTTAAGGTTTATCTGAGAACAACTGATCTTTGCCCAAGATTTATCTACATGACACACAGTAATTATAAGTAGTAGACTGGTGGAACTTACCTTCTTGGATGTTTTACAGACATACTTTGAGGCCTATAATAGTTTGGTCAGATGGACATAAAGGACAGTTTTTGCTCCTAGCCCTCCTAGGTCAACTAGTTCCAGGGGAACATGAGCATCTCTCAAAAATGTCCAGTAATAGTGGCGGGTCACCTGTCCTCTTGATCAAGGAGGCAAAGGAGACCCATAACAGATGGACTTGAACCAGTGTCCAGTCCACAAAGAGGAAGGTCAACACAGAAGAATCATTTCCTCCATGCTTCCAAGTGAAGACAATGAATATCAGGCAGGACCTTTGACTTATCTTCACATAGGCAGAACTGGTAAAAGAAAGGAGCCAGGGGCTCCTCCCAAGCCCATGTGATACCTGAGGAAGAGATCTTCAAACGACCTTAAGAGCAAAAATAAATTGGTTTATGTGGGCCAACTGTATGTCCTTAAACACCCAAAAGGAAAGTATTACCAAAGATTAAAGGGGCCAATATAAATTTTTAAGATTCAATATGTATAGCTAAAGGCTACATAACAAGCAACAATGCCAGATAGGAGATACCTTCTTTTGAGCTGTTGGCCAGGGTGGCCTAAGGGTCACCAGAAGGGCAAGTAGTGGGGAATGGGTGGGTGCCGACAACACAGCCGACAGTAGCAGGGTTATCAGAGTACAAGGGCTCTAGTGGGGGGAGGGAGGCTATGGGAGAGTGCCATCTGGGAAGTGGGTGTAGAGTTGAATAAGATGGTTTGTGATATTTTGTGTGATATACACACACACCAAAAAAAATCAACAAATTAAAAAAAAGTGTATTATATTTGAGGAGGAATCATGGAAATTTACATCATGCGATGACTTTATAGACATACACAGGTGTCAAGGATCCAAGTACAATCGATTATGACTGGTAATAATCAGATACATACAGATTAAAGATGCACGCACCAACATCTCAGTGTTAGTAGCAAAAGCTATGAGTTTTTCTTCAAGGAACAGTATATTCTAAAATGACATGGAGATCTTTTTTAAAGGTTAAAAACTCATTCAATTTCATGTCTTACAGGGCTTATAGTGACTTCAATATTATATAACTGTATTAATTCATCTGTGAACCTAGAAACATGCACCCACTTGTGAAAGAGATGTACTCTTGTTAAAAAAAATTTAAAGATTAAAAATATAATAATTCTACAAAGCATAAAACTTTGTTCCTTAATAATTAGTAGATGTGAAAAACATTACCATTGAAATCTACCTGAAGACTTTATATCTATGCTCAGATGCCAAGGAGCTCAGAAGGTGACCAACTGTGATTAGTAATAATCAGATATATAGAGATTAGAAATGCATGTGCAAACATCTTAATGTCAATTGCATTAAAATGAATTTTTCTGTATGAAAATGTGTATTTTAATTATGAAATGGAGATCTTTTTTAAAGGTTAAAACCTCATTTAATTTTGTGTCTTATAGGGTTTGTACTGTATTCAATGTTGTATAGCTGTAGTAATTCAACTCTGAACCTAAGAATTTGCAGGCAATTTTAAAAGAGATGCATCTTGGCTCGGGAGATTGTTAATGAATATGTCAATATTGTTGTAATGAAATGCTTCCTCTAAGTATGTGGGTATTAAATAAATATTTTTTAAAAATTGCGGAAAAAAGAAAAAAAAAATCAGGAAGCATTTGCACACAGATCAAAGCCATGAGACTGGAGGAGACCTTCAAAGAATTCAACATAGGGATAGAATTCACTACCAAAACTGAAAATAAATGAAAAAAGTCCCCTAAGCAAAGTAAAGAAAAATATGGATAAAAATGGGGAACTCAACTACATAAAATGCTGCTGCTGCAATTGACACATTCAAAACTGGAGCCCAGATTTGGTTCATCAATGCTGAAAAAAGCAGCTGGTGTCATAGGAATGGAAAAGCTAACAGCACTTGTAATGGGTTGAGTTGCAGATTGCAAAGGATAGGAGGAGACAAGCTGTAGGTAGAACACAGAAAATTCATTTGACTTTTATTATAAATGAGAATGATGACAATAACACAAAATATGGGAAGAACCAGCAAAGGAGGTAAGATCTACTGATGGGAGAGAAGAAGAGAGCGAGAGCAAGAGCTAGAGCGAGAGCGAGAGCGAGAGAGAGAGAGAGAGAGAGATTCTGTGTTTAGAAATAATGCTTTGGTGTGTTCACTGGGTTTTTCAGCAGAGAGCCAAGAATTGAGGACTCACAAGAGTGTAACCAGAATCACCTAGAATAAAGTCCCTGAGTGGGTAGAATCTGGTGCACAAATTAAGAGTTAACTTAGATGGTAGCAGAGAGCTCATTCATAGAGACAGCTCAGGAAGCAGAGTGACTATTTTAATTTGTTTTGATTGCTGGTAGGAAGCAACACCATAAGAAAAGAGAAAAGGTACCTTGGTTATTGTAATGAACTGTTGACACCATTATAATTTCTCGTCAGGACAATTGCCTCATGAATGTAGCCTATTTGTTACACTGCCACACACTGTATTCCTGATAGGCAGCTTCAAAAACATTTCACGATTATTTACCATTCATATTAAGTACAAGTTCATAAAAGACAGTTGAGAGTTCAAGTCATCCAAGGCCAGTGCACTTTGAATATCACATTCTAGTTCATTCTTTCATACACGCTTATCCTGAAAACATAAATGTTCTCTTCAATACACAAATGATCTACACAATATTTGTTTTATGATGTTTGATCAGAGATTCCCTTAACCTATGGATTTTTTTCTCTTCTTGAAACCATTTAAATTCATAAAGGCTTAGTTTGAATATCTCCTTTGAAACATGAAGTTATTTTCTAAATGACTGAGTGAAATTTATCTAGAAAAAGATAATATGCTTGTAAGAACACACTATTTGAAATCTGAATCTTGGATAGAATCTTCCATGACATTATACAAGCTTATTAATAAGCCTAGTATCCATTATGAATTATAATGCCTAGTATTCATTATCTATTATAAAAGAGATAATGTTCAAAAATCATAGCATAAATATTTTTTAAATTTTATTAAATTAAATAATATTACTGCTATGTGTATGTGTGCAATATATGTATATGTATGCTTACATGTGTGTAGGGGTGTGCACAACTGCATTCACATTCAGAAGACAGAGGAGGGCAACAGGTATTTTTCTCTATCACTTTCTGCCTTGTTGTTTTGAGGCAGGGTTTCACCCTCAAGCTGAAGTTGTGTTTCTTGAATAGGCTGGCAGCCAGCAAGCCTCAGTACTCCTATCTGCCTCCCACAGGGCTGGATTTACAGGGGCATACAATATCTCACTCCTATTACATAAGTGCTAGAATCTGAACTCAGGTCCTCAGGATTGCTCAGTAAGCACTCTTTAATGAATAAGTCATTTAGCCATCCCAAAATTTGTTACTTTCATCTGAAATAAAAATGTATCTCTTCTCACCTTCCTTAGTACTTCATATTTATTTATTATACATGAAAGATTAGCATTCATCCTTTGCTTTTTTTTCATTTTTTATTGTATACATGATCCACCATACTTCCTTAAAGATCAACAATAATTTTATGTGTCAAAGGCTTATTTCTTAATTATCAAAAATACTGCTGAAAATAAATTAACATGCTCTAAGTTTTATTTGTTCATTACTTATAAACACCATCACTTTTCTCTTTAGAGCAGTCTATTGAAGTAGGTATGATCAAAGTTGCAAAATATGACTTCAATAATTTGAATCAATTGCCCAAGCTGCCCCATTTTGAAAGGGGTTAAAATACATTTTAATGTATATACTTCTAATTTCAAAGCCCATGTTCTTCATTAATGATCTTTTAATATAGCCTTTATATTTTAAGTAACTCAAGTTTTAAGATAGAATGGAGGAAAAGGCCTGAGTACTCTAGCAATTATGCAAAATGAGACTCCATTGTATTCATTTTATTTATTTGCCTGTAGTCTGTGTGGTAAGCTTGGAAAAATAAACACTTATGGATATCTATGTTAGGTAACAGACAGAAATAATGCTTCCTCAGATTTTTTAACCTACTTCAGTATAAGATTATCAGAATTTAAATTCTGTAGGACAAAAGGAGAGCCAGGCCAAATCTAAAATTTATCCTCACAAATGAGATCTCAAGGAACAAAGCTAACAAGTCAAAGTTTACAGTTTTGATAGCATGCAAATATATGATTTACCCTCCCTAAATGTAACACAATGCACTAGTTTGGTATAAATATTTTTTTTTTTTCCTGAAATGTTCCCTTAGGGACGACCAGATCTGTTGTTCAAACACTGCCACCCACATCCATATGTATCATCTTCTCTGCCAATGTTATTTTAGTTAGCTTTTTGCTTTGTTTTGTTGTTTTGCTTTTGGCCACCATGTAGACCTTAATCAGCCAATATATATTCACACACATATATCACAGGATACATACAGCACGTATAATGAACTTTAGGAAAGTACTTTCAATTAAGGTGTAAATAGGAGATGTTTCCATATTTCCATGCATTTGAATTCCAGCTTCTTGATAAGGACTGTCCTAGATTCTAGATAATTAATATGTGAATAAACCTCAAATAACACACTTTGAAAACATGCCAAGCTATCACTATTTGAAGGAAATAATTTATTTACTTCGGAAAAAATCAGTCATCTTGGATTAGTCTTTCGGTCTAGTTTTAGCACATTGTTTTGCCACTTTATTAAAACTTCAAGTGGGAGTCATACAGATGAGTCTAAATATCTTACTTGCTTTAACACCAGATTTCCATTAAAACAGAAAAGACCACAAAATTCATTCATCACTGTCTAACTTTGAAACTGCAGTAAGCCCCAAATAAAATAATCACCATGTTTTTAATGTGCAGTAATTGAAAGCAAAAGTAAAATACCTCTCAGTGTCTCAGGGAAGTGGAATCAGACATTGCAATGACACAATGTCACTACTCACTGCTTTGTAAGGAACTCTGCCAAGCTGCAATTGTGGGATCACTTTTTTAAGGAGTGTCTTATTTCAGTGGCCTTTCTTCACTTTGAAGACAAACACTCCACTCCTTGCTATGGAGTCGCTGTGAAACATTAATTTGTTACCATCAACTGAATGGTAGATAAGAATTCTATTAAGTCCATAAAATCAAATACAATCACTAAAGCTATATCACATATTTCATTGTGTTTTTATGACACATTTTCTTGCCCCTCATAACCCTGTTCTTACATTTTATAGAAAATTTTGGGAGGAAAATTATAGTGAAGCTATTTAGACTTAAACATTTGAGTCTGTCCAAGTGATCATAATCCAAGTTCCTTTTATACAGTTCTGCTCAGTTGGAGGGAGCTCACATGTTCTCTAGGATAAGCAGTTTTATCATTGAGTATTAGGACATTTCTACCAGAATTTCTAAACTGTATACCATTCCTTTAAAAATAATAAAACATTTAGTTGCTTAGTTCAAACCTAAATAACACCGTATTTAGAGTAATAGCCTAAGGAGGAAAAGCTGAGGAGAAATAGTATGTAAATGGTGCATCCAGACAAAAAAAAGAACATTAAAATATGTGCACAAATGAAAATTTTACAATAGGTCAAAAAGATATTAAGTGACGGGAGATGCACATCATTGCAAATGCATAGGAGGTTAGCCAAACTGGAGATCACTTGCAAGGAGTCCCTAAACAGCATTCTCCATAGTTATTCCTGTTCACACTTCCAGTGGCAACCGAACTGTAAGCTGAACACACACATTCATCATCTTGATTTATATGAGTTTCATTACATCTGTATTCCTGTTTGTCTATCATTGTAAATTCTCCTTTTATTTATCAAGTATCATCAATGTATGAGTCATGTTAGTTTTGCATTTATCCTTGGACAAAAGTAACTAACATAAGATGTAAGTCATTTATTGATTATGATACTTATTTATATTTTTCCTATGTGGAAGTTGGATGCTCCCAAAAAACACTGAGTAGTTTGCCTCTATAAAATATATTTCAAGGCATTGTAAAATAGGCTGACACTTTTTGACATCACAAGTTTTGCTAATAATATGTTTCTTAATATTTTCTAAATAGTTTGTGATGTTTTAGACTCCAGGTTTTGTAGGCATCACTTCTATTCCCTACAAGTCGATTATTTCCATCAAGTTTTCCTTCCTTTCTTTGATAGTTTAAACTTGCACCAGACCTTTGAAATGGCCAAGTAGTTACTGTCTCTTTAAATTCTGTGGAAGTGGTTTGGAGAACAACTTAACTTACATGTGACCCAGATGTGAAATTCAGCTATGTGCATTTCCCCACAGGGTACTCTACCACTTTAAACGAAAACTACCATTAAATAAATTAGGCCTAAACACTAATGATTTTGTAATATAGACTTGTATGCTATATTAGAATTTTCCAGAGAGACAGAATCAATATGAGTAGGTAAAGAAAGACAGGAGAGAGGAATGGGGAGGGGTGGCAGGCAGTTTGGGCTACAATGAACAACACATCCCTTCACATATAATTCAAAATATAGATATTAGTAATACCACATTTATGAGAAATCAGAGTAATTGCTTTGATCATTCCATATTCATCTTGATCCTGGAAAACTATTAAATAAAAAAAATTCATTTTTTTTCAATTTTATGCCATTATTCTCCTTGGTTTATACCACTGCTTTCCATAATTGAACTGGAGATGCATATATGTACTACTATTTCCCCTTTATTTGTGAATTCATTAAGTTTTCAACTACTATTAAGTTATAAACTACACGACAGAGTTAATTGTCATTTATAACTTTCTGAAATGGGTCAGTGATAAAAATTCAGTAGTTGTTTCCTTAGAAAAATATAAGGAAAGAAACTGAAATGGCATAAGGAAAAAAGGAAAGCAAATAGTTTTTTATTAAAAAGATAGTTTATAGGTTTTTTTTTTTTTTTTTTTTTTTTTTAAAAAATGATAATTATCCATCTGGAGAGATAACTCAGCAGTTAAGACCATTGGTTGCTCTTGCAGAGGACCAGTTCGATTTCCAACATCTACATGACAACTAACAACTGCCCATAACTCCAGTTCCAAGGGAAGCGAACGCCATCTTCTGACCTCCACAGGCGTTGCTTGATTCGGGTGCACTTACATACATGCAGGAAATACACTCTTTTCAAAAAAGAAAATACAATGATCTTATGAAAACATTCAATAGTGGCTGCTACTTATGTGATCTTTGCCAGGTTTGTGTTTCCAGTGTAAGGTGAGGATTTCTGGCTTTATTTTCTGAAACAACTATCCCCTCTCCAACCAGTGCTCATAATGTTAAATGTTATTTTTCATTTGATAGAGATAAGTACATGTAGAATAAAGAGAACATTTGAGAAAATATTAATTTTTTGTAGTGGACCTTTGTTGCAGTTGTTTCTGGATCTGGAACTGGCCTTATAGAAACATACGCATTGACTTATAAGACATTTTGGCCTCTAAAATTTAAATGATTGCTTTTAATGGATAAGCAAAGGGCCATTGAATGCATAAATTCCAGGGCATTGGGCACAAAGGAGGTCTATAAAGTCACAGCATTGTCAGGTGCAAATTTCAGAACACCATGTTGTGTATGACACATATGTAAAATGTTTATTTTTCAAAAAAAAAAGGATACTAGTACTTAACATGTTAAAGTTTTATATTTGGGCCTACCTTTTCAATTATCTTCACTTTTACTTAAAGTAAGTCAAATATAAATTGCTACTACATAAAACAATCACCACCATTTCTGGTTGAGGAATTCTAACAGTTCAGGTCTGGTAAACATATAAGTTTCTCAAAAGAACTTTGCTTTCTCAAAAAATTCAAGCTTGTTTTACATTCTCTTGAAAATGCAACTGCAGAGTTATTGAAGTATAGGATTTAGGGGGAATTCATATACAAATCTACTATTTACACAATCAATACTGACTTTTTCTTTTTGGTAGTGCTTGCTTTGCTGTGGAAATTTACTTAAATTGCATGCTATTATTTTATCTACGCATTTAAATGTGTTTTAATGGGAAAATTCAAAAGAAAGGACACTAAACACTTGCATTCTTTTACTTTGAATTTTTCCCTTCCTTAGCACCTTTTGTACTTATTGTTAGACTGCTGCATAGTGGTCAGCACCATAGCGTTCCTTTAGATTTTTAAAAAGTATTTTAAAACAAAGTACTCTTTCTTCCATCACCTGATCACTTTCCTTGGTCTTCCTCTTCTCCCCCCTTTTCAGTTCCAAGCTTCTTCTTGTAAGTCATTCTTCCATGGTGTCCCTCCTTTATTTGTGGCCCCCTTGCAGTTCTGAGGTGCTCACACAGTGGAACACAGATATGAATGATGTTGATTGTAGTCTGAGAAAAGTCAATTCATGATTTAAAATCAGAAATATTTGCAGTGATGACATGCTTCTTTAAAATTTCATAATATTCTTTCCTGCATATTAATTTGACTTTGACAAAAATCTATAGATGTAACAACTGCATTATATACCAAGACTCATGTATACCAGGTGATACTGAGCAATAAGTTTAATAATGTGAGAAAGATAACATCTATGACAAAATTGATCAGTTGGAAAAAGGGCAAAATGTTATTTCTTGCACAACATTTAAGTAAAAAAATAATATTTATAATGTGATGAGACTTCTCAAGTAATGTTACTATGCAAAAATCTATGTGCTTAAGTACTTCTTTGGAGTCCAGTAGTAAGGAAAGCTTACAGTGTTAATTCTGTGTAAGGAAAAGCAGATTGAATGGAGTGAGCTGGAGAGTAGGCTGTCCGCATTACAATTGGTTGATTGGAAACATTTCATGTCTCTATACATCTTTCATATAAAATCTTCCTGCTTGGAGAGTTCTATATTTTGTATTCAATTTTAATGTTCACTTGCAAGTTTCACAGGTTCCACTATTCAAAGATATTCCGTTGAGGGGAAATTAGACTGTGATTCAGAATTCAGTGAGTCTAGTCCTTGCAGAAACTTGGCAAAGGATAGAATCAGTTCTTCGTATGCCAAATTCACTGGCCCTGGGCCAGATGCTAATTTTGAATGCATGGCACACATCACTTTGTGTCTCGATTAAGCCTTGTCTGTGAGCCCCACACAAGCACAGCAACAGAACTCATGAAACACATGTATTAACATTCAGCATATCATTAATTTAACTCTATATTTAAATGTGTAACAGAAATGATTTCTTCTAAATTGTGGCTTTCATGTCTTTGAAGAGAAATGGATGAACAATGTTTATTTAACCTTATGTTGCTGTTTCTCATAATTTTTGAATTAATTTGGTGGCTTCTTATTATGGAGTATTCTGAAAGAACTAGTCTTACCTGAGTGTATATATAAAGTAAAAATAATATAACTTTTCCCTTT
>NW_008359214.1:3399484-3406481 GCF_000622305.1 Nannospalax galili
ATTTTAATTAAATTAAGAAGTCTTTGAAAAGTCTAATAAAAATTATGGGGCAAAGAAAATTAGTAGTCAATACAAAAAGCTGAGTTAGAGAGTCTCAGAAGGTTATGCACATTTTCATGCGATCTTAATCATGCCTCTGTCTTCTGTTCTGGGGACCTTACCAGAGTGCTTGCTTCCCTTCTCTTTTTCCTCATCAGAAAACTAAAGTTTAAAGTGGCATCTAATTCTACAGGTACACAATCTTATTCCTTTAGTTGCATTCTTATTTTGAAATTATTTGTAAATATAAATGTATAATTTTTAAATGAAAGGAAAATTAGGTGACATATACAGATTTTTAAAAATAAGAGTTGGAGCTACTGAATGGCAGAGGATTGATGGGCTGTCAACGCCTTTACCTTGTACTGTGCCAACTGGCATGACCTGCAGCCAAGATAAGAATGAAAGAGAAAGGAGAAAGAAAAAGAAAGAAAGAAAGAAAGAAAGAAAGAAAGAAAGAAAGAAAGAGAAAGAGAGAGAGAGAAGAAAGAAAAGAGAGAAAGAGAAAGAGAGAGAGAAAAAGAGAAACCAGATGCAGCTGTTTCTGAGTTGCAACAAAGCACAGGATTCTTGTAAATCTTTTGTCTAGGAGCTGTACACAAAAATCTTCTATATACACTAATAATTAAAGAAACAAAAAAAACTTATGTAAAAGAAATTCTGAATTATTTTTCAGAGGGGGAAAAATCCATCAGTTAAATGAATGAATTGTGTAGAATATTTTCTCTGTATAGCTTTTTCCCCTTTCTGTGTTCTTTTGTGTTTTATACAACACTGAGTATTTAATCACCACTGAATATTTAAAAGAGAAAGGGGAGTAAAAGGCACGGATTAAATTAAGAACACTTTTTGAATTGATGGCTTTTATTCCAGACAATCTTCTTACTCAAAAACGATGTTGCTTTTTTTTTTTTTAATAAGTAATTTACTTCAAATTTGATTGTCATTTTATAACATCCTTGCACTGACATAAGGGAAACATCGAAACAGAAGAAACTTTGAAGGCACAAGAAAAAAATTCATGTTTCATCCATCACTCCATGCTGATTTGACTTTGAGTGGGTCTGGCCTTAATTGTGGGTACTGTGGTGGCCATATATAATGGAGATGAAATTGGGGAGGTCTGACATCTCTTAATTTATTTATTCCACCAGTGTAACGCTAGCCACCTCCTGTTTTTATTATGCCAATTTAATGCCAGCCATTTCCTGTTTTCATTAGACCATTGTAATGCTAGCCTCCTACTGTTCTCATTAGTGCAGGACTGTGTAATGGCAGCCACCTCGTGTTTTCATTATAACCGAGCTGTATGGTGCCAGCTGCCACTTGTTTAACTTTACTGAGAAGCATTTGAGCATGGACTACATACTTCCAGGAGCTAGTGGGAAACAAGGTAAAGGCCTCCAGGGTTCCCACAAAATGGTAGTAATACTTAAGTGACTTATTGGCTATGTATGTTTAAGGAACACAGTTGCTCAGAACACCAAGGAAACTACACAAGAACTGAGCAAATCCTTGAAGTGTGATTTTGAAATTATTTATATATTATTGTTCTTTGGTTGTGTCTTGCTTTAGAATGATTACTCTGAGAAAGACCTTCAATAATATTTTGGAGTTATGAACTGTGGTCTTGTGCTTATAGATTTATCTTATTGACATGAGACTATTTTTAATAACAACATACATTGAAAGATCTCTGTGTCCAAATGGTTTTAAGGTTTTCCTTATCTCCTTTACTCCATGTATTTACAATAGGAATTGCTTTGTTTGTTTGTTTGTTTGTTTGTTTGTTTGTTTATCCTAGTTTCCCTAGTCCCTGCCTGCCGGGAACTCACTAAATAACCCCACTATGTAGATCTACCTGCTGCTGCCTCCAGAGTGTTGGGATGACAGGAGGGTTCCACCACGTCTGGCATAGGAAATGCTTTTACTCATGTTTTGTCACTGAAAAACCTGAGTACACAGGAGGAGCATTGTGCAGGGAGGGGTCAGCAAATTTCTTCTGCATTATGCCAAATAGTATTTTTAATTTTAAAAACATACTCTTTACCTAACATCTCAACTCTTTGGTTGGAAAACAGCCCAAAGCAACTTGTACGTCAATACATGTACATCAATATACATGACCAATCTCCAATATATATTCATTTAAGACCTATGCAATTTTAATCAGATTAAAAAAAAACAAAACAGCATAGAACTAGGAAAATGGGCCATCTGAGGAACTATGGTTGATTACTGCTGGGTGAGAGAGAACTGATCTTCTTTAAGGTAATGACTCTAGATAGGCTGACTCCAGTGGATGAACTCACCCTGAGAGACAACTATGTAAACAAACTTACTTGATAAGCTGTAACATATATGACAGAATGGATCAAATCTGGTGGGCAGGCTATGTGGGGTACAGATGGGAAGGGGTTCTAAATATGATGAAGATGTATTGTATGAAACACACAAAAATCCTATATATATATATATATATGAAAAAATGTTATCTAAGAAAGTTTATTTTTTTAAAAAATAGTATACTAAAGCCCAGATTTACCCCAGTGACCATGTTTGGTACACTCATGCTAGAAGGTCACATGACTTCAGAGTCTATTCCACTTGAGGTAGGCCAGGTATAGACCTTGCGGCAGTAATTTCTATCCTCTACTTCCTTTCTCTAAAGTTAACAACAAACAAAACTTTCCAGTTCATCCATCTGAGATCCGGTATAGTACAATTACACAACTGTATGTAAAGAATTCACTTGATTATGAGTCTTACATTTTTTTAATTTTTACATTTTCCTCTTTTGTCTCAATACATTTATTTGTAAAACACCTAAGAATTTACTTCAGCAACAACATAAACATGAAGTTTTGTATTGAAAAGTCAATGAATCACAAAAAATAAACAATTTTAGCACTTTAAAAATGTATATGAGTGTAATGCCTGCATGTAGGTGGGTACACGTGTTGTGTAATACCCCAGAAGGTCAGAAGACATCATTGATTCCCCTGGAACTGGAGTTCCGGATGGTTGTTAGCTGCCATGTGGGTGCTGGAAATAGAACTGGAGTCCTGTACAAGAACAGCCAGTGCTCTAAACCACTAAGCCATCTCTCTAGCCCCTAATTTTAGTACTTTTAAAGGCATTTTTTTGCCCTATGCAAAACTTTCATTAGTTTTTCAATTTTTTATGTTTTTACTCTCAGATAGTTCATTATTAATTTTACTGATTAGTGTAATTGGCAGATGTGTGTAAGTTTATTGAAATGATTAAAAGCTGTTGAGAATTGCAACAGTGTTTCCTGGGAAGCAAAGTTTTATCCATCTGTTAGGGGACTTTAAATGACTGTTCTGAGTCACCTTAAAAATGGCAGCTGTCACCATAGGATTTGTACCGGAAGCAGGAGATTTTTGCAAATATGTAGGTAGATCATAGAGAGACTGACAGGCAGAACTTCACCAAAAGAGAACAAACATCCCCAAACTTCATGCTCTTGATAACAGAAGAAGGTCATAATGCAGAATTTTGTTATATTAGGCTGTGATCTATACAGTTTGGACATTATCAGTCAATTGCCAAAAATGTCAGGTAAAAGCAGTAATGTTAAAGGTGGGTAAGGGATTCCATGTTGGCACATTTCACCTGTCATGAACATTTCTCGAAGGAATACACCCTCGCAATGAACTTAGCATGGCTTAGTGTCACCTGTGGGAATTACCTTCACTGAACTGGAAGAATAAATTGGAGAAAAAGAGAGGGAAACCGAGGGAAGAGTTGAAACAAAATAGCACACTAGTATGCGAGGGTAGGAATCAGTGGGCTTTTGTTTATGCTGCATCCTGGCTGTTAGATCCAGTGCTGCCAAGTGAGGATGGGTGGTTGTGATGTGTCTAATATTCATTCTCAGTTCCAACCACTTCTATTTGCTTAGTTTGGGTGTTCTATCTAAAATGGGGCAGGTGGCGTCATAACATTTGCTGTGAAATAAAATGCAAATTCCACTATGCAAATACACCATTAGGAAGTAAATTAGCTTGAAGAGTAGCAGTATATCACAATTACACTGCTTGGTAATATAGCAAGATTTAATTTGGAAAATGCACCCACGACTCTGTATGTGCAGGCAGTTCCTGAGGGTCCACTGGGAAGATCAGCTTCAAGGCTGAGGATGTGTTTCTTTCTCTCTTCTGTCTCTTTATTAAAACTTCTTCTTGTCAAACAGCATTGGTCTGTACAAGACACCAGAAGTCAGTACAATGCATAAAAGCATTTATCTTTTAACGTTCTTAACTCATATTAAGCCAAGTAAAATAGAATCTCTTATGTGGATTGGCTATGGTAATTACTATTTATATTAATTGGTCTGTCAATGCACAGACTTTCAACTTTGCCACCAGAGTTCTTGTCACCCTTTTAACACATTACCATTATTACTTTAAAACTAGAGTCATTTCAAGTTCAAATTCATAAAATGTGCATTGGAACCGCCTACCCTGCATTACAGATGGGTAAAACAGAATATGTGTCAAGAGAAATAAGACTTTTAAGAACTGTTTGCACTCACCTTCCCCTCACCTCATTTAGAAAGTCAATCTGACATTTTTTGGCATTTCATGTGTTACGTTGAAAGAATTAAAATCAGTATTTATGCCATAAAGATGACTAAAAGATCAATAAACATCCATTCCATGGCATCCAGGATTCTATATGGTCACTATCTCCTGTTTGAACACTGTCTCTTCTGGACCTGTCATCTCTATCTCACATCATCACTTTTCTCTTTGTGTCTTCTGTGAATCTTGATGCCATGGTAGGAATAGATTCAACACACACACACTGAAGAGAAGTGACTGCAGGCTAGAGGACGAGTTGGTCATAGCAACTGGTGTATAAGCTTAGACCTTTCAGCTGGTAATGGAGGCAGATTCTTTTCTTCCCTTCAGGAGTTCCTTGAGGATTCTGTTCCACCTTAGGGTATGAGCTCTAGATCCATTTGCAGGAGTGGAAGCAGCCAAAACAACAGTTTTTCATTCTGTGGATCATTGTCACTGATTAGCACCACAGATAAGACTATCAGCTGGAGGGAGACAGAAGCCCTTCCAATTGCCAAAGAAAAAGTTAAAAAGAAGTCCTTAATGCTAAGGAGTTTAGAATATCCAGTACTTCTACATAAGCTTTTGCAGGGGAAAAAGGTAATCTAATTAATATTCAAGAAAAAATATCCAAATCCCAGGTTTCTTCGTTTTCTTTTCTCAATTATACTCTTCTATATTATGGGCAGAATATCTCAGCACTGGGGATTACTGGCACTTTGGATAGCATAACTCTTTTTTCTGTGTGTGCATGGATACTCTACATGTTGTAGAATATTTAACAGCACCTTCAGCTTCTACCTAGTAGATGCTGACAGCCAAAACCTACATAGCAACATGACTTAATTGGAAAGCACTATCCTAGACACTGCCAAATATCCTTGAGGGGCAAAACTTTCCATTTGGAAACTTACAATGCAAGTTCAAATGTTCCCTTTTAATATCTTAATTACCTGTATATATAATATATGTATAAATGTATTCATGAAATATTGTGGAAGTGCTATAATAGAACATTTCTGTCAACCTGAAAAGGTTGGGACAGCAGACAGGAACAATTATTAGAATTAGTCTACCTAACAGAATTCACACAGTACATTCCAGGAGATGCTTGGAGAGACCAGGAATAGCAAAAGGCTACCATTTCAGGGACGGAAGGCATCCATATCCTGGATTTTCACCTTCATCATGTCTTTTTCTTTCCAAAGCATCAAACATGATTACAGACTTGAAAGAAAGAATTATTTCTGGGAAGTTGGAAACATATACATAAATACTCAGCTGATGACTTTAAGCTGAGAATTTCAAGTTTCAGCAGAGCTGGCACTGCCATTCCATATCTGGACCAGGCCCAAGAACAAGGTGCTATTAGGCAGCATCATACAAAGAATGGATCACCGGGCAGCAGCAAGCTGTCCCAGTGTTATTTTCCTGGATTCATACTCAGTTTGGCAGGCCTAATGCAGAGCTTTTCCAGACTTTAAGGCTAACCCAGGTGTCCTTAAGTCTCTCTGCCTTTAGGATAGACATTGTTGTGGTATCGCCTAAGCTCCACAGTTGGAACATCCTGATTTGATATAACCTACCTTTCCAATCCTTTCTACTTTTCTAATCAGAAAATATCCTGACTTTATTTTAATGTCTTTGTACTTACCGAATCTTTCATTCTCCAAAATACATTTCCTGTACAGCTCTGTTGCCCAAATCCTATCCAACCTTAAATGCTCAATTCAAATGTTGCTGTCTTCAAGAAGTTGTTACTGCTTCCCTCCCCCACTTGAAATTTATAAGGCTGAAAATACTCATCTCTTTCAATCTCTCTCGTTCATAAGCCACTGCAACTTTTACTTCTCTCTTAGTACCAACTACATTCTGGGTTTTGTAAAAGTCTTCATTTCTCACTCCCTATTGTAAATTTTATCCATATTGATAGAAAGAATGTTTAGTTAATATGTGTCTGTTCCATTGTGTCAAAAAAGGCAATGCATGCTCTCTAGACCAATGTTGAACCAAGTTAGGAATGTCACAGTTTCAAAAAGTACTGGAGAAGCCATTTTTGATCCGCTCATTTATTTTTTTCCCATTTCTGGTCTTTGAATAGAGGTTGAGTTTTTATATTTGCATGAAATGAAAGAAATGAAGTACGTATAATATTTAAATCATGAAGATGTTTAAGGAAGGTGTGTAGGTTGAGTAATCATAATAGTCTCTTTTATTATCTTCAATCAATGCCAAACATTTAACATGATGAGTTCTTAGTATGAAGATTCCTTAACACATTTAAGAATTGGTGATAATATAGTAAGATCATTCATTTTCTAATTGCATACTAAGTCTTCCAATGAAGTGTTAAGCACTGATGATATATATAG